>NC_053185.1:14545454-14848484 GCF_905163445.1 Pararge aegeria | reverse complement strand
GGTACAGACACCTTATATTCTCAACGGTTTAGTTATCATTCCGTTATCATCAACAATAATCTATAACAGTCCACTACTTGAGGCCTCTCCCAACGGGAGGGTTCTCCCATAATCTCCACGCTGGGCAGACAGGTTGGTGATCGCAGCAAATGGAAGTAGTAGCACAATTGCTCAAATATAGATGCGCCTATAATATTTGAAGAGTTTTCTCCATTAGAACTTCACCAAACTATAATGGAAACAATAAAAAGGGTTCATCAATAGGTTTATAATTGGCGGAGTAATTGCGTAACAAATATAAATAAACTGTAGTATTAAGAACCTTCTACTTTTTTAAGTCTGTTGAAAACAGTATGAATACATTATACTTATTTTGGGCTTAATATTATTTATTATTCACGGACACATTTTTCCAGTAAAATACATGTATATAAGCCTTCTAATATGAAGCAGAAAAATAAACGTAGTTATGCACGGTTTGCTTTCTCGATACCATAAACAGCGATTATGAAAATATTGTTCGTTGTTTTGAAGTTCCAGAGTGTAGTAGCACGTGATTTGGACAATAGATGGAGGAAGGTGTTGCAATTACGCGAGCCGCCTAACTTGGCTCCTTGCGGTTATATTTCGTTATTTCCCCATAATGTTTACAGCAAAAACTTTCGAATTTGTTTGGCTTTACTCAAATAAATCTGCGTGGTATTTTTAACCCTTTTATTAGAAAGAGCTGTGAAATCTCTTTAGTGTTTTTTCATGGAATATTGGAAAACATTATTTAAGCGTAAACAAAGTCGCAAGTAACTGCTATTATATTAATAGATTATTATTAGTTAAATGTGTTACCACCATTCCGCACGGGGTCAAAGGGATGGACTACGGCCTTAACCCATTCTCATTGGGGGAGCATACTCGTGCCCTGTAGTGGCCCAGTGGGCTGGTAATGGGTTGAAATGATGATGATGATGATGTTTAGTTAGATTACAAACTCAACTATTCATTATTATTATTCTGATCATCAAACACAAAATACTTACTATTTTCAGACTATAAGAGTTACACCTCTCTCAGAAGAGAGGAAGCTTCGTGCCTTGATGAGACGTGGGCAGAGAGGAGGTTAGAGCATTACCGGTCGGTAGGCAGGGCCGAAGCCTCCTACCAGACCGGAGAAAATTCAGGAATTATAATTTCCCAAATTTTCCCTGCCGGGAATCGATCATGGGACCTCCAACTTAAAACCACAGCGCTCACCGCTGCGTCAGGAAGTCGTCATAAAAAGATAGGATTGATTAGGACATTATTTAGATTATTATCATATATTAGCAATAATAACCAGGATCAACGGCTTAACGTGCTCTGTGACGGAAGAGGTTGAGCTCATTTTTTTTTTTTGCACATGTACATAGATTTTTTCATTGCAGTGAGATTATGGTTAATTTGAAAATAATTAAAACCTCCCTTTAAAATCTGCTTATGCCACGTGCCAAGCCACCAGGGAAGCAGAAATATACAGGATAAGTACCTACAACTACAAGAGCCTTGTCTTATCTAAAATCTCACTCGCTTCTCAAGCATCTTACCGCCTTCATGGCATACTGACTATATACATCAAAGATGTCGATTGAATATTCAAAGAGATCGGACGGCATTATGTTGAAACTATCATGTCGCACACCTCGCCATGGTAATTGATTGAAATTTATTCAGAGTAATAATTTAGACCGTCGATGGAAATACAATCTGTCTTATGAAGGCAGGGATGTATTCAGATTGTGAACTTCAAAATAATTTAATGGTTCTTTAGAGCTTCATTATCTTAACCACAGGACGCCCACAGCTGGACTTAGATTATTGTAGGGATTTCCACTCGCAACGGATCTGTGATGCTCGTGTCTAGCGACGATTCGTTTTTTGTCATCTGCCCACCTTGTAGGGGGGTCTACTAACACTAGCTACTCCAGCAACTTGGGACTTTAGAGCTTAAACTGTTGATTAAATTTATATTTTTCCACGTAGTTTTAATTTTTTAAGACATATGAAATGTATAAATAAAAATATACCCGACTAATTCGTCTGACTAATCAAAACTATTATACATAAATTGTCATGGACATATTAATATATGCTCTTTACTTTTTTCTACTATATTTTTATTAAATCATAGCCTCCAGTTGAAACTGCATTTTAAGTAATTGCAGTCAAATCTAATAAACAGATTTCATATTCAAAATAACCTTTAACGTAAGCTGTTTTGATACTAAAAAAGAATAACCTAAATACGACTCTGTCTATAGATGAAAGACCCCTAAATAATTGATTAGCTTTTCCTTAAGGCTTTACAAGACCGGACATAAGCATTGGGTCTTAGATTTGCACGCAAATGATATTCAAATTAAACAAGCCTTACATTTTGTAGAACATGATGGGGAACACGATAAGATATGGGTTCTGGAATTGGTTTTACAATTACTAATTTCTGTGGCATTTTGTAAATGTTTGGAATATTTCGTTACAGTAAATCTTATACAGCTTTAAACAGAGAGCATTCCAGCATATAGTGAGGATAGTCATAGGTCTCTTACTTATCTTAGAGGTTAGTGACCTGCGTGCGTGGATGAGGAATTCTGGTCTTCCACGTATTTCCTTACCAGAGATATATTGTACAGTTTTTAAGCATTATTGAAATTGATTCATTGTATACTTGAACGTTTACTAAACACACACATCTTAGACAATAGCATCTTTAGTTTTTAAAACGTTAAGCACTTTGTAGACAAGCAAAAACACATTATCTTTTTTTAATAAAATTTGTTCGCACCACCTTGACAGATATATCCATAAACATACGTGAGAGTATCTTGAGATCCTCACATGTGATACGTTTCATGTGTGAGCAAAATAAAGGCTCCTATACACTGCTGAATAAACGCGACGCGGTAGTAACAAAAGGACACCAAGTAACAAACCTCCAGTTTACTGTCACCTACGACTTTGGCTTCAGAGGGGGCAGAGTTCGAATCCCGGCACGCACCTATAACTTTTTAAATTAAGTATATAATTAACATAATATTTTTATTTTTGTTAAATGAGTAATCTTTTTTGCGTTATTAACTTATTGTAACTAGTATTACTTAGTATAAGTTAGTCCCGTATCATTAAGATAATTTTAATTAATAGCGAAAACTGTGTTGGCTTGTGTAAGATCAATAATTAAGTTTATCCATTGTAACAATTTATTTATAGCTGTTTGTTTTCCAAATAAAAAAAAAATCTAGGGTATTTAAGAAAGAGTTACGATTATCAAGTCAAATTCCATTTATTTCGTTTGTTACTTAATTTACATATTGTTAAACAGCATGAGATTTTACCAAGTATTTATATGTCTCTGCGCTTAATACATCAATGGAACTGGCACTTTGTATGACCGTTTATTAAACGTAATACCAGACGTCAGCTGACGCAGCGACGGACAAGTGTCTTATCTCATAAGGACGTTGCACTCGTCATTACGGGGGAAAGATCAGATATGGGTAAGGACTAAGTTGTTTTTGCTGGGAAAAATATCAGGATTCTTATACCGACACTTTTATTTTTATTCACGCTGATATAAATAACTAACTACCTAATGTAAAATATGCCTCATTGGTCTATTGGCCAACAGGTAGACATCACGAGGTTCGATCCCGGGTCGGGCCAAAACTATTGGCTTTTTCGGTTAAAGAGTACTTAGACCAGCCCGGTGTTAGGAAATTGGCAGTGACTACCCCCGTGCCTCGGAGAGCACGTTAAGCCGTTGGTCCCAGTTATTATTACTTACTTGTCATAGCAGTTGTTAAAACCCACAAGCCCACATTGGAGTAGCGTGGCGGAATTATGCTCTAGTACTCCGTCTCCAGTGAGAGAGAAGGCCTTTGCCCAGCAGTGGGACTTATGGGTGATTGCAGTGGCGTGCATAGAAGGTATGCACGGGGTATGCATATGATATAAAATGAAGAACGTCTCCAGTACGAGTTATAAAAACTTAAGGATAGGCTTCTTATAACTCTTTCAATGCCCATCCTTAAGTTCTTTATAACTCGTACTGGAAATTTTCTTCATTTAATATCATCTGCATACGCTGTGCATACCTTCTATGCACGCCACTGATGATTGTGATTGACAAATAATCTAATCCTAATGATTAAAATTCTATATCTAGTTGTTTTTTACTCAGTAATTTTACGCTCCCTTTATCCTGTGATTACACGTTAAGATAATTTCTGACCTGAAAAAAAGTTGTTTAATAACAAACAACGACACCGATGAACGATCACGAAGGACAACGATGGCACTGATCCTTTCTGATTTGGGGTTTGCTTTTCGATCTTCCAGCACCATGGAATCCTCAACGAATCTTGCGAGCAAATATACATATATCTTAATATATATAAATCTCCTGTCACGATGTTTGTCCGCGATGGACTCCTAAACTACTTAACCGATTTTAAATTAAATTGGCACACCGTGAGCAGTCTGGTCCAACTTAAGAGATAGGATCGCTTAGATCTTTAATTATAGTCGCAATTTTATTTAATTGCAAATTATTTATTTATAATTAATTGACAGTCACATGTTATATATATATATACTACTACTATATATACTCATTTAAGGCTTAGGGATACTGAATACTTTAAAAACAAAATCAAACGCAGACGAAGTCGCGGGCAACAGCTAGCATATATATATATATATATATATGCTAGCTGTTGCCCGCATATATATATATATATATATTTGCTAGCAAGATTCTTTATATTCGATATATTTCATTCCTCTAGCTCTTGACTATTTACCCCTACGCGACATCGCACCGGAGGACTAAATCGCTTAGCGGCACGTCTTTGCCTAGCCTCCCATACCAGAAAAAATGCAGAAATAACAAATTCCAAAAATTGCCCTAATGGGAATCGATCGCGGGACCTCCTGATTAAATTCACAGCGCTCACCGTTGCGCCAAGGAGGTTGTCACAGAGATAGCAAATGGTATACTATACTCTACGCATGGTCATTCACCTGTTCTTCTGAGGGAATGTTAACTTTTTAATCAAGACCATAGTAGCGACTGTTATTTGGAGCCTCAAGTCATCACAATCAAAGCTGCAGTTCTCGTTCTGCCTATCTACTTAGGAAGAGATAAACATACTTTTCTATTTAATTTTCTTCATTTTCATTATTAATTTATTAAAAGTTGCAGTCATTACCAAACCCTTACGACATTCGCAGATAAATTATCGTATATCTATTCTTAATATCGATTAAATAATCCAGCCCTTCTATTATTACTTATCATTGAAAATATGATCACTGTAAACAACGTATGACGCACGATCAGAAATGACTTATGGGACAAGACCAGAGATTTATTGAATCGATGGTGTACCTACGAGTACGTATTCAATACGATAAATCCAGGAAGGTGGAGCACCTGATTTATTTGACAACCATTTGACAAGTTACAAGTGTAGATATTGTCAATAAACTACGACGCGACGGTAAAAATACTGGCAGTATTCTTGAGCTCAATAAAAAACATTGAATGCAATAGTAAACGTGTGAAATATAATGCTTTCCGAAATACTTAATGCACCATTATTGTTAGGTACCGGGTAGTAGAAGTAAAAACTTTTTTTTTACCTTCTAAAGTTATCCAACTAACATTTATTTTCTATAAAGCACACTAATCCCATCTATGATGAGTTATTCTAAGCACGTTTGTTTTGATCTTCAGTACACAATGCAGTGGCCTCCCCTCGCGTATTAAATTTGGTTATTAGCAAACTTTGATCGGCGCTGTTGACCCCGGCTAGAGTTCATCGATCCGCCGCGACTTTCACCCGGATCATAAACTGAGCCACCCACTTTCAAAACTGAAAAAAAGAGTTCCCGACTCACTTCAAAACTAAGTCTTCCTAATCACGCGGCGCGAACAAAGTTCGCTAAAGTTTTTTCCAAGTTCAGTTAAACTTCATCGATGTGGGGATCGTTCACCCTGGTAGGGACACTTGCATACGACTTCGGCCGCTCCTCGAGCCATTGAAACAAAATGTGGAGCAAGGTTGCCCAGATTACTTTCATGACGAACTTTTTACGGATCGATACGGACGTTAAAAGTTTACTACCCGCTTTACCGCTGCGCTCGCAACGGGAAGTTTAAAACTCGAGCCCACAGACGAATATTTAATACGGCCGTTTTAATTAGGCATCTGCTCGCTGGTACATTGTACGTAATCTACGAGGATAGGTATAGAGGTTGGCTTCATTACACGGACGCCTCGCAAAGAACCTTTATTTACTTTACATATCAGCGCCCGTAACTAACGAGCGCAGATACCTGCTCAGCATTCGTATTCACAAAAGGTTTTCTGCTACCTACGCGGGGCGCAAAATAGGAGGCGAGCCTGGAAGGAGGTATAAAGGAGAAAATAAAATAAAGACGGCGCCAGTGAACGGATACGAGGTCCGCGAAAAAAGTATGAGAAAACCGGGCTTAATGGTGAGACGCAGGTGAGTTGGGCGGGTTCGGGTGGGTGGTTCGCCGGGATTGGTCGGCGCCGCCCAGCCGCCGCCGCGAGCACGCCCCGCACCCCCCAGCCCCTCCACGCGCCCCCTCCCGCGGCCACCGGCTATCGCCACCGTGGCACCGACCACCTACCAACCACCCGACACAAGCTATGCCTGTGTCGTGAATTAGTTTGCCAACTTTCTGTCTATGGCGGAGGCTTCAGAGATGTAAGTATGGACGACGGGCTGAATAATCGATAAAGGTGTTTATTGAAAACGGGTAAGGACGAAGCTCTTTATTGCTTCTTTATTATTAAAGCAAGGCTAAAATGGTCGATAAGCTTTTACGCTGACGGGGCTGCCGTCTGTTCTTAATCTGTTGATAGGAAGGTAGGTATTATTGCTATAGGCACGGGTAAAAACATTATCTATTCACCCTAAGGTCATAAACTTATTTTACTTATAAACAATTCTCAAACAAACAAAATTGGATTCATTTAAAAGCAATTGCATCTGCCGAACGCTTTAAAGATTATTAGAGGAAAAAATTCGGTCATCAGTAAATACTACGTACATGCAGCATTCGCGGTTGTGGCCAAATATGGTATGGCACAAAAATGTATCCGCGAATCAGTTGCTGTGCCGAAGGGGCCTAGATGCCTCTACCGTCACGCCGCGCCGCCTATGGCTGAATATTAGAACGTAGTGGGTTTTATTTTTACTATAATTTCATCTAACATAATAACTTATTTACATAACACATAAAATTAATTTGGGATATAAACAGTTTCTTTTTGAATACTAAAATTTAACTATGCACTAGCGACAAGTAAATAATCGTTATAAATTACCGGCCCACTACGGGTCACAGGTCGCATTTCAGAATGAGAAGCGTTTCAGCCGTAGTCCAAGACGTGCGGACTCGTAGACTTTTCACGGCTTTGAAAACATTATGGAGAAATATCTGGCATGGGGGTTTCCTCAGGATGTTTTGCTTCACCGTAAAAGCAAGCGACAATGGCTCCACAAAGTCAGGTGTGCGTTCCGAGGATCGAACTGGGTTCATCCGAAGGGAATTGAATTCTTAACCACTAGACTAGCACAGCTACCTACGAGCTAGACTTATGTGGCCTTCCAAAATGTGTAAAGTGCAAAAAGTTTATTTGGATTCCGATTTTTTCTATTAGAGCTCATTGTAAAATATAACGTTCTAACCTATAACCATCTTTACAACAGCAGCAAAGTAAAATGGGTCACACAACTTTTCGCCATTCCCTGCGTATTAAACAATTTTTTATATTACTTCTTTAGTACATTTTAATTTTTTGTCTAATGTATTAGTGTGAACACTGTTTTAAAAATGTAAAAGGATTAGAAATCTCTTTTTATGTTATTTATTTCATAAATTACACTTTAAAGTTATAAAAGTTGCTTTTATTATAGGTGTTTCATGTAAGAAAAAATTAAATCTAAAAACAATCACGATTATTATTATTATTATATATTATTTAATAAATGACCTTAGCAAATTTATCTGTTATGTTATTTAAAAAAAGAATTCTGCAGGTTTATTATCGTTTAAAACGAATTTTATGTCTCAGAGCCTTGATGGCAAAACTTATAGAACTTTATTTTAAGTTTACTAACTCCAATCAATATCGAGCTGTTTAAATTACACCATATTGCAGTTACAAATGTTAATTTCAATATGATAGAAAATTGGGGTCCAGATATTATGGTTTTTCATTTACAACCTTGTGTACAAAAGCATAGCTTAAAAGAGTAAAACGTACGTTTAAAACGGTGCCAGTTGACAGCTATATCGCATCAGTTCCGCAAATCGAAATGAATAGCAACACGGCACGCTCATGGACATTCGAAAAAGAGCAAAAAACGCTGAAACAAAGAAAGAAACGTGAAATATCCCCAACCATTGTTAGCCGGGCACAATGCCTTTACGACACCGGGTAAATAACGTTTCAAAAAATGTAAAAAAGCCAGCAGTTGTGGGTTGCGAGTAAACACGTCACCCTTATTGAGTTGATCTGGCCATTTGAACGCCCTATGCGCAAAAAGAAGATTGCGGAATTCAATTCTCGATATCCATTTTTGACGTTTCGTGATTAGAACTCAGTTTGGTCGTTAGCCGGCCGTCCGAGGGGATGTTTAGTTTGATTTTTTCCTATTGCTTTCAAGTGCGATATGCGACAGACGGCCTTTGTGATTTACGTACCTGCTTGCCTATACCTGGATAACATGTTCTGTTTGACGATCTACTATTCACATGTTCCTACCAACTGTATCGATACTTCTCTTAAAAATTTTACTTTGACCTTTGTTATAAGTTTGCTGAGAGAGAAAACGGTGTGACCTAATACCAGAAGTTTTTGTTATCTAATATTCTTCAATTGTGTATTATTATTAGGTATGCTTTACCTAAATGTATATATCTATGTTTTTAAGTACTGTAGTGTGACGTAATGGAAGGATAGTGTGTTTTATATAACTTATATATAAAACTCTCGTGTCAAAGTGTTCGGGTACACATTCATCTGAAACGTCTTGACCGACTCTTATGATTTTTTTTTGCGTATTTCGTAGGTCTGATCGGTCGTTATCTATTATAACACCTAAGTTAAATGGGTGGTCCACACTCAACATTTTTTTTTTTGTTTTTGGACAAAAGAAGTTATAATATTTTATTTATGAATTAGCACCCTTTCCCCCAATATTTTAAATACCCAGAACAGGCGTGGATGAAGTCGCGGGCAATAGCTAGTAAGAAATAAAATCTTAAAAAAATGACCTATTTGTTAGCCATAATAATACATCTCATGGGTGTCTTCGAATAGTCTTAGCGTAATAATAAATATATCATAGTTATCGTCAAGGGGCGAATTGGAGGGAAATAAAGCAATGGCCCCCGGAAGGGTCGCGAAAGAAAAACGATTAATATTAACTGAAATTGTTACGGCCCTTTTATAGCCCGTTCATATTTTTACTGCACTGTATCAAAGAGTTGAATTCTCATTCTGATTTTATGTTCGTGAAATACTACGACGGCATCTATTGTTACAACTCTAACTTTTAATTATGGATGAAAATTAACAGTAAGTAAGTACCCTGAATGTGAACTACATCGCATTTATTTCCCAGTTCCTGTTTTATTGGTGATGGTTTGAGTTTGCGGAATATTCCTGTGAGAAAGGAACGTTTTGCCTAGCTAGACTGCTAATAGACTAAGGATGTCGAAGTGGTGTATTTATTAACTTCACAGTATAATTATGTTAGAAATAAGTATGTCCGATTGATAAGCGCTTTGAATGACTCTAGTTTTTTCTTATTCCTCTACAAGTAAGCTTTTGTCTGCAATCTCACCTGGTGCCTGGTGGTAAGTGGTGATGCAGTCTAAGATGATAGCGGGCTAACCTGTTAGGGAGTATAGTAGTCATACCCCTAATCGGTTTCTACGCGACATCGCACCGGAACACTAAGTCGCTTAGCGGCACGTCTTTGTCGGAAGGGGGGTAACTAGCCAAGGCCTCCCACCAGACCAGAGCAGAGAAAATTTAGGAATTATACATTCCTGCCAGCCATCAAACCTGGGACCTCCTACACTCTAAAAAAAGAAAGCCAACTAAGAGAGATTTTCTCTTAGTTGACGTTATATAAATTATAACAATTATGATAATAAACATAACAACAAAAGCTGATTAGTTATAGCAGCAAGTTCATTATGGATTAAGCTAACAATGTAGGTATGTTCATTGATTCTAACAAATAAATACGTTGTTTCTATTATTATTTACTTCTTTTTATGTTTAGATCATTTTTAATTATTTAGCTTAAACAAGTACGTAAATTGAATCAGTTAAGAATAAGCCTTAGTTAAGTAACAATAATAGGAGCAATACAGTTGCCCAGTCCATTGAATTATGATAAACAATCATTATCATCTTATTTAATGTATCTATGTTCTTGTTAGGCTCGTATGGAATCAAGATGCTTGATCACAACAATCTCTATCTTGTTAGGAATAACCAATTTTTTTTTAGAGTGTACTTAAATTGACAGCGCTCAACGTTGTGCCAGGGACGTCGTCAAAAGTTTATGGTTTTAAGTTTGAGTTTAAGTAGCATTAAGTCCCTAAAAATTTTTAATTTGGTAGATTAATGTGCGTGTAAAGTAGTATACACACCTTAACAGTCAACCCGCGGACGAAACTCCATAACATGCTGATTTTATGCCGCCGCCAATGATAGGTTAGGTTTTAACATTTTATTCTCCAAAGAACATACTTTTCTACTAACATACTATTCGAACATACTGTACTAAGATAGCTGATGTATACTAAAAATTTAAAGATAAACACCCAGACACTGAAAAACATCCCCACAAAATTTTTCCAGTTGTAGGAATCGAACGGCCTTGGACCCAGAAAGCAGGGCCCTCTGCACCAACCAGCTGTCATACTTTAAGTTTTTGAATAATTTAATTAGTGACTCGAACCGATATAAAGATTTAATGATATATGATAGAAGATTAGTGATTTAATGATGAATTAATAAGTAAAAAATTTTGACCACGAGGTTTTTTCTTAGAAATGAAAAGCGACTTTTGTAATAAACTTTATTTTAGTGATTATTATATAGTTGCTAGCTACTTGTAACTTGTGTTTGTTTCGTGCAAAATATGTATATAATATTATGATCCAGTTTGAAATGCGATTTGAGTTTTTATAAATTTAGAGAATACTTTTCTGACTAGTATGCATGTTTTTTACTTGTATAAATGGCTGGTTTTCAAACTTATAACGAGATGTGATTCTATTAACTAACCTGTTGGTAACCACGAGTCGTTAGCCTTTTTGTGTTGACTTTTTACCGTACACCATTTAAAACATGATTCTTAAGACAATTTTGGACCTACAAAATATTGCATAACTTTAAACAATTTTACAATCCATTTTTAGTATATGCGCCGACAGGGTTGACAGTTGAGATACATGTTTTTTATGTAGATCATAACAAAAATTTTTTACACCAGTTTTTGTAATCTCAAAGTAATGTTGTGTAATTCATAAAATACATACGCTAATGAAACACTTCATTAATAGTGAAAGTAAAAAGACGCATTTAATCCAAAATTGCGGGCGAGAAAATTATCCCCTTAACGAGCGAGCAGTGCCAACGGTATTCTTACATTAAAATGTAAACATTACCCCTTTCGAAGCCCTTGTAGCACCGAATCGCAATTTGTCTGCGACATAGTGGGGACGCAGACCGGCGTTTTAAACGCCCAAAATTTTGGCGGTTTTGTGTCGGGGTTAATATAGAAACATGTTATATCTGCTGCGCTGGTCGTTGCTTTGTCGGTTGGTTAGCATTGTCGACTACGATACTGACTGGATTAAGTCAAATTATTAGTTTAAGTTTTCAACTATAAAGGTTTTGTGAAATTTTAAATATCAACCCCAGTTAAGTAAGTTTGTGTCTACCATCCGTTTACCTTAGATCAAATTAAAGTCTGCCTTTTCCCACCAGTAGGACAAAAACTTAACAAACAAAAACTGATGCGAACAACCACTGTATGGTGTTAACCATATAGGTGTATGTACCTAACATACAATATTGCATGTGAATAAAAACATCCATTAAAACCTGTATATACTCACCTTATTTTAAAAAAACAAAGACCCCTGGTAAATTTATTTCGTTAAAGAATGAGTTTAGTACTTAATAAATAAAAAACATTTTTTAATAATTATATGGAAATATGGAAATCTCTGTTTAGTTTTTATTGACTGCCTGAAAAGAAGTATAATATTTGCTCATGCTTTATATGTTGTTGATGTATTTAATATGTAAGTGAGTTAATTTATTCCACCATAATTCTAAATACCTCAACAGGTTTTAAGCATAGGATATCATTAGTATTCTTACGTCTTTCAGAGTGATGCTGGCTATATAATAAAAAAAAATTATATCAGTATGGTGACTATTTGGCAGCTGTTATTTTAACTTTTTTAATGTATTTGTTTGATAAAGCTTTAACGTTAATCTATAAGTACTACCAAATGAATTTGGACATAGGATTTTTAGAAAGTCAAATGACACATAAAGTCATCTTAAATAAGGAAATCTCATTGTATTTTCTTTGTTGCCACCGTACATAGTCTTGTCGAAGTTTTTATTTTAGCTTTTAATCAACACCAAACTAATGACGTGTTATTATATTATTTTATTATTTTAAACGCGGCGTTTCGGCTGCCTGTTTGTAGCAGCCTCTGCGAGCGTCTCATCTAAGTGTCAAGCACCTCAGAGCGGTCATCTCCGTCGAGATCACTCCCCAGGGTCTCCTAGACCCCAGCAACCTGGATTTATTCCATTTGAATACCATCGCGCCAATGGTACCCCTGCGTCAACGAGTTTTATGGCTTTAAGATGTTTCTGCGATTTGATTAAACAAACCTATCTTATGGTAATAAGAACAACTAAGTTCTCGAATCAATTCTAAAAATGGTCATTATTGAATTATAGTATAATAAGTTACGTAAGCTGATTTCATTGTATAATTTAAAAAAAATACAGTACCCATATAAAGGTAATCTGAACTGTTGTGTTCCTACATCGTTATATATCATTAATCTACGAGTATGTATGAATATATATTGAACATGAGTGAACTTCTGGCTGACTGCATCATCGCTTATCATCAGATGCAGCAGAGCGTATAATAAAAGTAACAGTATTATAGATTTAAAATGTATAAAAATTAATTACATGCACTATAATAAAAAAGTAGATATTAAACAACATAGTTTAGTAATCCTACAATAGACTGCACTGTTATTTAAAGAGAAAATTGCTAAAACCAAAGTGCTGCTATAGTTAATATCTACGTACTAGCACCCATAATTACTCCAGTTTGTGTAGTTGCTCAGTGTAAGTATGTACATATTAACCTCAAATTTATGATTACTAGATTGTGTCATGCAAACTTTCACTTTCGATCTGTGTCCAATGCTAAGTGATCCTATTAATGGTTCACATATATGCAGCCCGTTCACATATTTGGAGCAAATTGAAGTATAGATCAATTTTCATATATTTGCTGACTACCGCTTAAAGATTCGTTGCAGACGAACGGCATTTCGCTGTAAAAAAGGCCAAATGTTACCTTCAAAGATGCTCAACTTAAAGTACAACAGTCATTGCAGCGTTCAACTTGCGTCATTTGTGGTGTTTAAGATTGTGACAAGCGCACGATCGCAATTCACGCATTCCAGAATAAGTCTTGTGATTGATCGCTCGCAGAATGCAAACTTGAACGCCCCTTAGGACGTGTCGGTGTGGCGGTAAGTGGTACGACGGTGTCTCAACTATATGATTGCTAAACGGTGTCATTACGCTAACTTTATCTGCGTCCAACGCTAAGTTTACTGAGGCAGTAATAAATCTAGTTTGCATGTAAATGCGGCCCGTTCACACGTCTAGACGAAATTGAAATTTACATCAATTGTCATATATTTGACGACTACCGCAAGCAGATTAGTTTCCTTACAGCTAAAAGGCAACTAGCTATTGCCGTCCAGGACACTCATTTTCAATTACAACTGGTCATTGGCAGCAATTCAACGAGGGTCTCACCAATGCGATAAACCTGCTAATTACTCTGCTAATTACTCGTAGCAGCGTTCAAGTTTGCATCCTGCGTGCAAAAATTCTTGCTCGATCGAGCGCTTCTATCTGTCGATGTGTTTTAAATGAATAACAATAACCCAAAACTAGGTTATGGCTGCTAATTAAGCTTCGGCTTCCCTTTCGGGGGGCAGCGAATTCACTCCCCGGCACGCACCTCTAACTTTTCAGATATACTCGTATGTGAGTTTTTAATTTATACAATTAAACATCACTTGCTTTAACGCTGAATGAAAACATCGTAAGGAATAAATAATAAATAAATATACTTGGACAATACACACATCGCCATCTAGCCCCAAAGTAAGCGTAGCTTGTGTTATGGCTAAGAAAACTGATGAATATTTTTATGAATAACATATATAAATACTTAAAATATACATATAAACACCCAGACACTGAAAAATACTCATGCTCATCACACAGACATTTTCCAGTAGTGGGAATCGAACCCACGGCCTTGGGCTCAGAAAGCAGGATCGCTGCAAACTGCGCCAATCGGCCGTCTATATCCCTTAGGAAAGCTGCACGACTGGGAGTTCTATATAATGTTCGTGTGAGGGCTACCAATCTGCACTTTGCCAGCGTGGTTACGGTCTAAACCCTTCTTTGGAAATATATCCCTTAGGTATATTTCACTCATTCCGCGTTCTTATGTCTGACTACAGAAGTTTAAGGTAACTGGTATATACCAAAATCGAAATGGCGAAGTTAAGCAGAGCGGTTTCTTAATTCCGTCTAACGACTGTGAAGACGGTCGAATTCTTTAATTATTTAGCTCTAATGGCAGCCGGCGTGTCCTTTGACGTCGCCCGCTTTAATTTGAGATTCCTCCCCCAAATTAAAAATATAATGAGACTGAACTGTGTCGCTGTTAATTGGAAACCGATACGATAGGCATCCGAGAGACTTATCTTTTAGTTAATGATTAAAATTTCAGTTTTAATATTAATTATAAATATATGATAGAGAAGTTCAAGTTTCTTGGTCATGGCGGACTTCTTCGGTCATCCGAGAGACGTTCTTCAAATGCCTGTTAATCGGACTTTAAGGACCCTTACGGCCAGGCCCATTTGCTTATGAGAATGAGCTTCCTTTTGAAATACAGCGAGCGAAAACTCTAGATATATAAGTTTATATAAATATCGAAAAAGAGATCGCTGTGTAGCGATAAGTATATAGCGATAAGATAAGATACCGCCTAATTGTATACTACGTGTAAACTAGTTTTTTTTAAATTTTCCTGTATTTTTATGTGGTGTAGGTACAATAAAAGTGTATTCATTCATATATTTAAAATCGACGTCAAAAATCAATACGTGGCAAGATCCAGTAATTAGATTTTTATCTCTGTTTATTTATTAATGACTAGCTCTCCCAGCGAACTTTGTATTCCGGTCCGGTCCGGTTCCGTATATTCCGGTCTAAGAGGAATCCAAACAATCAAATATCATAAAAATTGGTCCAGCCGTTCTTGAGTTATAAATGGTGTAACTAACACAACTTTCTTTTATATATATTGATTATGTGTATATATTATGATAACATGTATTTTAGTTTTATAAATAAGTGTATAACTATCAAAACGTATATACATCATCATCATCATCATCATATCAACCTACCAGCCCACTACAGGGCACGGGACAGCTCTCACAATAAGAAGGGGTTAAGGTCCACCACGCCGGCCCAGTGCGGATTAGTGGACTTCACACACCTTTGAGAATATTATGGAGAACTCTCAGGCATGTAAATTTCATAACAATATTTTCCTTCGCCGTTGAATCTAGTGATATTTTGATTGCTTAAAATCCACATAACTTAGAAAGTTAGAAGTCCGAGCTGGGATACGAAGCCCTAAAGTTAAACCGATGTCCTATCCACTGAGCTATCACCGCTTCGTAAACCATAACGTATGTGTTTAGTTTATTTCCTTATTAGCATGTACTTATGTTAATATTATTCATCACCCACAACTGTCCACCTTCGAATATCTCACTAGCCTGAAGGTTGTCTGGAAGAGTTCGCTCTTTAGCGATAAGACCGCCTTTTTGTACACTCAATACAAATCTCTCAAATCAGGGTTTACTTTCAAGGAAATTTAATTTATTTAATTCCCACTAAAATACCTAACGTTTACTAGGAACTCAATACGCTAAGTTGAAAGGATAATTACTTTCAAAAATATCCAACTTCACCTACTCTAGAATTTGTAGAACGTTACAAAATCTTTGTTGGTTTTATCTTACATACGTGTATTACAAAGTATCAATTTGTATGACACGCAAACAAATGTATGTGATTCCCAGTTCCATTCATATTCATGGGACGGCCACATCTCGACCTCCGGCAAATAAAAAACTGTAATAGATTCACAGAACAAAATCCATCAAGCTGACATTGGACGTTGCGGAGCTATTGTCACTTGACGTGTATACAGGCTGCTCTCAGTTTATTTATTTTATAAGCAAAATGTGCCAACAAAGTACTCTTGTCTAAATTTTAAGCATCAAGCGATGTCATTTAATAGTTAATTTTATATAAAAAATAAGTTTCAAATACGAGCAGTTATTTTTCTCATTAGTCTATGAATGCAAGAAAGTGTTTTTAATTTGTGTCACAGTGATTTATCCATCCACCTGCAATATTTTTTTATAAATAATAAACAAAATGCCTGCTTCTATCCAAGAAACAGAACATCGAATAGATATCATACATAAAACAACTCGTGATGTTTATAGATTTGTTTATGTCGTCTGATGTTTGTGTCAGGCACCGACCCTGCTTTCTGAGTCCATGCCGTGGGTTCGATTCCCACAACTGGAAAACATTTGTGTGATTAACATGAACGTTTTCCAGTGTCTGGGTGTTTATATGTATATTATAAGTATTCATGTACGAGTAAATTAATCATAAGACTATTCATCAGTCATTTTAGTACCCATAACACAAGCTACATATACATTATATATTTATAGTATAAAGGGCTTAAACTTGTCTGATTGGATATAAACATTCAGTAAAAATGCATTCATCAACGAAAAATGTATCTTTAAACAAGGATAATATGATCATTATATACAGTATAAAAATATATTATATATAAATTTTTATTTTATATATAAATTATTATATTTATATTTTATATTATATATAAAAAAATTATATATGTGTTCATAAATTATAGTCAACAGTGAGTGATGATGTGAATGTACCTAATAAAAGACCCATATTTAACCTACCAAACACGACTTAACGATATATTGCAAAAATAAACAAATTGCGTAAAAGCAACACCCTCTATAAAAGCGGTGCCTACACAGGCGTTGCAATATTTTGCCCACCTTTGGGGTCTCCGCATTATGCATAACTGATAAGGTCTATTCTGTATGCATACGATCCTTAGCCTCGGCTGTAATGACGTGGAGGCCCCTGGGATAGTGCTACAGTTTTTGCCACGGCGTTGTTTCTATTCTTAACGCATTCTATACTTATTGTTTACACACTCTTATTGTTTAATTTTGACTTTAAAGAGGATGCAAACTTATAAAGCATGTGTTTAGAGGTCTTGTTTTTCGTTATGGATTTGTATCTAAAAGTATAAATGATTAATAGAAAGCCTACAACCAAAATGGCTGAACGTAGAAATTATGCTTTTGCAAATTATCAAAATTTAGAGAGTTTTATTACATTTATCATCATCACCATCTTCCTAGTTAGTCTTTTGTTGGGCACAGACTGCGAACTGCACGGTATTATCTCTAATAGAAAAAAGAGAGAGTTGAACCAGAATGTTTATTGGCGGGCTCAGGTAACAATTTCTGATATTTCTGAGAACATCACGATATGTACCCAGTCCACAGCTTAACTGGCTCGTTATGATATCAGGGTAAGCTTAAGGACAAAGACAATTATTTTGACGGCCAATTGGGACCTAGACAGTGAGCCTGATTTCTAAGTCCGAGGTTGTAGGATCCATTATTACAACTATTAAGTATTACTGTTTATTATTAAACAATATATTATATATATATATATCAGTTATCTAGGTACCGATAACTAAAGCTACGCTTACTTTATGGATATATGTGTAATAAAAAAATTATATTATCCAACGTGGTTCAACGACCGACTTTAACGAAGTAGGTACTTGAAGAGAAATACCCGTAATATATGAATAATCATTCGCTCTTCCGTTACTAAAAGTCCGTAACATAAGTCCGTTTCCTAGTTAAGCTTTACAGATAGCTAATACCGAATTTACTATTTTGTATTTTTTTTAGTTGGCCAATGTTGATGTTTTGCCGTACATATAAAACAAAAAACTTAGGCCAATACCGCAGTAAACCATACTTTAATTTACTCGTAAGTCTTTTGTACGCAGTAATATTTCAACGGAACAGAAAGGTTCCCAATTTCCAACACACGCCAATCACAAAACCCGGTCCCTCATTCCGGATATTCAATTCCTGGACATGTCCGAACTGTCTCGGAACAAATATTTATCAAAACCTGTAAGGAATACGTAAAACGATATAAACATGTCCCGAGACAAACAAATAACCCAGTGATGGATTATTGCGAGTGACCGCCGCTATTTCCTATTGGAATAAGGAATTACCATATGCGTCCTCTTTCTAGTGACCGGCTCGGTTACTGTGGATGCAGACTCTTTTTTAATTTTTTATACCAATAATTCAAGGACCAAGCAGAATCAGAGCAACACTTCGCAGGACAAGCAAGGAATAAGTTCTTCAAAGTGCCGCCATGGCTCTATTCATCTATATAGTAGATGTTAATCCGCATGTAATAACAGTATTACACCGGCAAACTCTCCCTTCAGATCGGAAAACTGCGATGCTGCTTGGCGATAGAAATAAGCTTAGCGATAGAAACCCTTCACAGCAATCTCTATATACTAATAATGACTATGAGTGTATATAAAATTGCTCACTATAAAAAGAGTAAAATGGTTTGGAATGTTATAAAACGTGAGTTGATTGAAAGTGTCTATTTCTTATTCTGTGAATGCAAAAAATGGATAAACTTTTAAAGTTAGGTGCATTCGCAGCTGTAGAATGCTTACTTTGAGACTAAATACTTCCTCGAGATTATTTTTGCTAAAGCGGCTGCATACTAAGTTACCATCTAACAGAATAGGGTAACAAAATATTTAAACATTTTTAATTCCGAATAAGAAACCAAACAGAGCATTTTTCAATAACGCGATTAGTGTGCATATTTTGATAATTTTACAAAAAGACCAATACGCAATTTTTGTAAAATAGAATAGCAAAAAGCATTCTCTAAATGTGTATCAATCCTTAACATATTCAATGGAGCCAAATATTTAAAATTTTGTAATTTTAAATGAAGAATTAACATTACTACACCGGTAATGCGCCAGCTGATATGTCTCCCATCAATTTTAAACAATTTTAAAAAAAGAAACATTTAGAATGTGTAACATAAATCTCCAATAAATCTAAATATAGAATCAATGCAAGCACTTTAAAACGTCTCCATGTCTGAACTCCGAAACGCGCCAGCAAGCAGAGACGCTACAAAAATAAACTGATAATAACACCACCAGTGTCAGTCAGTAATATCGAAACCGATACATCTAACCTTCAGTCTTACTGAACATTTTTAAACGCCGACCAAAATTTGTATTGTGTTACATAAAAGTGGAACAATTTCAAATAAAGAATCAACATCCACACAATGCAAGCATTTGTCAGATCGCGCGGTCGACTCGACGTCGCGCCGGCGAGCGGAGACCCTTCAAAAAGTTTGATAATAACACCACCAGTGCCGGCCAGTAATGTGACAGCCGATACGTCGCCAGCAGCCTCACTGGACAATTTAAATTTCGAACCTTCATTTGTCCCACAGGCCACAGCTACAATGCAGAATGTAATTTCTTTTTATTTTTTCTCCAAAATAATAACGTAGGGTTTTATCTGGTTTACTTTGCGCTCGAATTACCCACGAAGCTGCCCACGTTTATTGTATATATTTAGAAATAGTTTCATAATTTTAGAAATACGTTGTTGCGTTAAATATTTAGAATACAGAAGTATAATTATTTTAAGAGGAGGAGCAATTTAACGCCTATTTTGATCATTTATATATAATATGACGACTTTTCTTTTGATCTTAAGATATTAGGTCTTTTTGTGAGGTATTTACACTGACCACTATTATACAATATAATAATAATATATATATATACTAGCTGTTGCCCGCGACTTCGTCTGCGTTTGATATTGTTTTTAAAGTATTCAGTATCGCTAAGCATTAAATGAGTATAGTAGTATATATATAACATGTGACTGTCAATTAATTATAGACAAATAATTTGCAATAAAATAAAATTGCGACTATAATTAAAGATCTAAGCTATCCTATCTCTTAAGTTGGACCAGACTGCTCACGGTGTGTCAATTTAATTTAAAATCGGTTAAGTAGTTTAGGAGTCCATCGCGGACAAACATCGTGACAGGAGATTTATATATATTAAGATATGGTACGCAGACGCTTAACGCTATGGTATAATAGAGGTCAAGGGGTATTTATGTTCGATGCAGAAAGAATGTAATCACTGTGATGCATGTTCCTTTTTTCATAATTTTTTTTTCTAGTTGTAATTTATTTTTTATTTGATGATTCAAATATCCGTAATCCAGTGAGAGCAATGAAAAAAGTGTACCACTGATTGGCTGTACTAAGTATTGACTTGTACCATTCTCCATTATTTTTTTCCTTCCCCGTTAAAGCAAGTGATATTAAACTGCTTAAAAGGCACATATCTCCTAAAAGTAAAAAGTACGTGCCGGGGATAAACATATTACATTACACATATGACTTAACAATTATTCATTGTAAAGTCAACATCTCCTGAGGATGCTCCGGTGTCGAATCGAAACTTTCGTATTTTGCCGAAGATCTGTTTGGTGTGGAGTGTAAAGATTGAAGAAATTATAAATTACACCACACAGATTCTCCTGTTTTTCGCGGAGTATAGCAAATTAAGCTTAATTTTCATAATATTTCATGGATTTCCGCAAAGTAACGCCTGCTTCTATCCAATATAGATAATACCGATTATTTGCAGTTTAGTACATTATACCTTATATTTTAATAAAGCATTTACGTTGCCTATTTTTGGTGTAAAAAAAACAATGATGAGGTCGTATAGTGATAAATGAGACATTCATGAGGTGTCACACACAGCCGCGCGGGATTACACGTGTCATTACGGCGGTAATGCGGCGAAAGCTGCGGGGTCCTTTGGACCCGTCAACGTGACAATACTAAATTATTTACCGATGCCAAAATGAGAAATGTGTTGATAGCTTTATTTAATATTGTATGTTATTTAAAATAAGAGACATGCAGAGGTGTAAGGGTATCTAATGAACGGACCAGGGCCCGTTAAGAAACCCATCATAACTGGTTAGTTACTCTAAGGCCATTTCATAAGCCATAAAGAAATTTTGTAATACCTTTAAGTTTTTTTAGCGCTTCAATATTCTTATCTACAAAGTACGGGTGGTAACTAGCCACTACTAGCCAGACCAGACCACAGATAATTCAGAAATTATGAATTCCAAATTCAAATAAAAAAACATAAAATTGGTTGCCTGTAAAGTCGGTATACGGGCGAAAGTTTTACGTGACAACGACTTTGAGTGGTAAAATAATTTTAATGTGAATATTCATTCGTATAGTAGGAAGAAGGATGAAATAATAGTAACAATTTAAAACATTTATTTATACAAAGAATCTCGCACTGAATTTCATATTAACAAAATTTTATTTTTACCTTTACACATACATACGTATTTATATACAAATATACATACAATAACTTGCAATACATTTGCGTACAATGAAACAGCGTTTACTACAAAGGGACGCGTGCCTTTCACTTTTTATGTCTGTCTCTCTCGCTCTTAGGCGGGCGCGTGCCTCTCACTCGCTCTCATTGTGAGCGCATAACGTGAGCGGAGCGTAACGCAGTTTCTTGAAGTGTCACCCGGCAAACCAATTTATAACACGTTGTCACGTCAAAAAACGTATATGACTGCAGCGCACGCCGTTGCGCCATGAAGGTTGTCAAAGAAAATAATAACATACCTTACAATGCATTGTTTGTGTTTGCAACTAAACACTTCACCGCCAATTGCTTAATGAACTAGATGTATGACAGTGTTAACTTATCCTTATGATTTAACCTGCATATTGTATGTTGTTAAGGTCTCAAGTTTCGTGATTATATTATTTTCGCAACAAATTAAAATTTGGCGTTGGATGTTTTAAAACAGCTTTAAAAATGAAGGAAATCTAATTTAGACTTTATACATTTATCAACGGTTTCTCTTTCAATTTTTAACCTATTATAAATATTATTTTATGTTGTAAGGATGTAAGATTAGGAGTTGCTAACAACGTCACAAAATCAGGATCTTATTCGGGGATCTCGTGGAAATTAAGGCAAATCTTAGCCATAATCTGAGCGTGTAATTTGTACAATGTTTTTGTTGAACTCTCCCAAATCAAATCAAATCATATTAGTTTTTAAGTTTTTTTTTTTGTATTATAGTAATAACTGACGGACCAAGGAGATAGCTTACTCGTACCTGGTCGTAAATGCATCGAGCACGTCCTGCAATGTGCAGCCCTGTGTCTATCAATTTCAGGCGTAGTTGTTAAGCCTCACGTGCCTGTAATTACACCCGCTACCACGCTTTTCAGACTGGCAGAAATAAGCATTGCGATAGTACTTCCCCAGACGGGCCCGGTCACAAAAAGCACGACTGGAGTTTACTCCTTAAGTACGATTGTCGAAACATACACAAAAAGAGTTTATTTAGCTGAATAAAGATTAATACCATATGAAAGGGTAAATAAAAAATCCTGTGCAATTTATTCACACACGGCGGAAGTGTAACTTCTTAAAAATAGCTTACGGGGGATTGAGATGGATGTAGAGTATCAGAACTATTAGGATAAACGTAATGTTTATTATTTAGTTTCCATGGTAACAAGAATAGGAAAAAATATGTATAATGTTTTCTATCTCACTCTGTCCCATACATTTATGTGTTTGTTTCTTTACCTAGATAATATTCGGTTTCCTTGGTAACTTAAATAGGAAAAATAAGTTAATTCAACGAAAGCGACGTCGCATGTTTGCGCATCACAGTTGCCGGGCATGCAACGTCTTAAAGCGAAAACGTAACGAGGTCATTCATCAGTAGATTTTACTCCTCACATTTTTCTCATACCGGGCGCCTTATATATGAAAATCGATTCTTAAGGAGTAAACTCCAAAAATTTAAAAGTCATTGAAGTTGGTTATTATTTTTTGGTAATTTTTTATTATTTCATAACGGTAAACACTAAATATAAACTCTATTCCACTCTTTGCCTATCGGGTTATAAATAATAGGCATTAACCCTTTCCGTAATCTATTAACTTCTAAATAGGCAAGCCACAAAATACCAATCATCAATCGCTGAGGTCTGTGTCGGGCATATTTCGGCGTAATAATCAAATAGATGTCATTGCGTCAACAACAAAGGTGACTCAATGCGTTCTGACAAGTCAGATGCTAATCAGTCAACCCTTTAGGTCGACAAATCGGAAATTAGGGAGGCATGAGCGCTCGCTGGTTAACTCCCGACTTCACAAACTAAGGGTCTCCAAGACCCCGGGAGAATCGGGCCGACCTTGTTCTGTTTCTTTGAATATTTAACGCTTTGCAAGTGACCTTTCGCATGGACAAATGTGATATACTAACTTATACTAATACTACAGCTCAGTAAACAACAGAGCAACAAAAAATTAATTGTTCTTAAATTATGAGGCTATTCTTTGAAACATTATTATTTTTCCGTATGCGTTTGTGTGTGTAAAACTTGTGTGTGGGCCGTACTTTATTTCTGGTCGATGGTACAGAGGGCTTTTTTGTGATAAGCTTCTTAGTTTAACTTTGTACATTTTATATTTCGTACTGAGTTTTATTTTTTATTTTATTTTTATTATGCATAGACTTAAGGTTTTGACATTGATGAAGCAGTCGCAGACACGTCTGTGAGCACGCAGGGTCCCCCTGAAAACCAGCGCCGCAGTTCGCAGCGGCTTCATACTGAGGTAGGGCCCTATTTGTCCACGTGCATTCTGTTTATTTTTTTTAAATATATTTTTGTATACAATTGTAAGCAACTATGTGGGCAAATATAAAATTTCATTTTTTCTTTCAGTGGTGTTAGCCTAGTGGGCGATTCCCCTATTACCAGACGGCCCGCACTTCTAACTTTTTGGATTTATGTGTTTTTTTAAACAATTATATTAACTTGCTTAAATGGTAAAGGGAAAAATTGTAAGAGTGGAGTGGTTATTTATGCTTCAATATGAGTCGTGTACATTTCTATATGTTCTTGTTTCTGTGCCTGAGAGATTTCAATACAGCCAGACACTGAAAAACATTCATGCTCATCTCACAAACATTTTCCAGTAGTGGGAATCGAACCCACGACCTTGGACTGAGAAAGCAGCGTCGCTGTAAACTGCGCCAATCGGCCGACCATGAAAAGGCTTAAGGCCGTAAGTCCACCACGCTGGCTTAGTGCGCATTGGTGGACTTTAAACGCCTTTGGAAACATTATTGGGAACTCTCAGGCATGCAGGTTTCCTCACGATAATTTCCTTCACGGTTGAGGCAAGTTATATTTTAAGTACTCAAAGCGCCAGAACTTAGAAAAGTCAGAGGTGCGTTCTTGGAATCGAATTCGGCCCTCCGAATGTCAAGCCGAAGTCCTTACCACTGGGCTATCACCGTCATTAACATTCCGTGAATCAAATGTTATTTTTATTATCTCTTGAAAACTATTCGAAACTATATTTGAACAAATCAAGTTATAGTTATCTAAAGTTTAGTTATTAACCCACTGTAACACATAAATAGTTACTGCGAAAGTTATATGTATACTTTTTAATAGAGAATTCAATTTTAATCCAAGGTATAATCATAACACAAGGGATCAACATGAGAAGTCGGGTTTAATACCAGTAATAAATAATTAAGACCGAGCCCAAACCACGCATTCCTTCCCAGATGACGACGACATCTTAAAATATGGCCGCCCTTTCTTCAGCTGTTGACTTCGACCCCTTCGCCACACACTGCTCAGCATAATTAATAAATGACCTACTCGGTCCCTTAAGCTCCGACGAACATACAACAGCCCTTGACGTTCTAGAATACTGCATAAACAATAACACATAAGTAATTTATATTCATTTACCTAAAACTAACTGTACCCGCTAGGTATCCGACCTTTTTTGACCTCACAGTTGCGAGCGTTGTGGACTTATAGTGGAAGGTCCTGGTTTCGATACCAGGCAGAGGCAATATGGGAATTTTATAAAATTCCCGAACTTTCTAGCGTTTTACCTAGAGGATTCGGTTGTGGCTAGTTACCCTAACGACAAAGACGTGCCGCAAAGCGATACACTGTTTCGGTGCGATGCCGCGCAGAAACCAATCAGAGTTACGCGTTTTTATAACTGCCCTACATCACTCAGTAGTACGCTACAGTAACAGAGTAACTGTATACTTACTCTACTTCCATACTTTAAAGTAAGGGCCCGAAATGGCCCGTGATAGAAGTATTTATAAGCTTAGTAGGTCATTGGGTATTAAAGTATTCTGCATATTATTCCAAGATTCATTAAGATTAACATCAGTTCAGCTCTAGAAATAATAGAACTTTACTTAAGATCTATTTATTTATATTAATAGTACCTAACTGTACCTACATACTTCGGGATAACGTTACCTAGGGTGTTTGTACCTACACTTGGAGTAATTATCAATTTTATAAATTTAAAATGTATATAATAATTTTCGGAACCGACAGGATTTGAACCTGCGAATCTCTGGCAATCGCGGCCCGAGCGCTTCAAATCGCAGTCGCAAGTTCAAATCCTGAAAAAAATTGAAAGCAGGCTGTTACTACACAAGTCATATCAAATAGAGAAATAATAATTAGGATTTCTATTAGTTTAGATTATTTTAATATTAGTGACACGTGCCTAGAAGAATTGTATTCGCCCTTGACTTGGTATGGTTCTTCTTCTGGGGTATGGTATGATTATAAGAGGCCCATTTAAATATATTTATCTATCTATATAAACAAAAGAGAAGGTGTGTGGGTATGTTCCGTATAGGCTCCGAAACGGCTGGACCAATTTCAATGAAACTTTTAGGGAATCTCCGGATTTACCTGGCGAGTAATCCTGTAAAGTTTGGTGACGATCGGAGTACTCCTATTTTTGAACTGTCAAATTGTCAAATACAGCTCTTTTTTACTATGATGATATTCTATTGTTGGGTGTACATGGGTGTAGATAATGATCTTCCCCGCTCGAGAAGAGAATAGAAGAGAATGAATACGGAGAGAAATAAATGATTTAATATATTATGAGACTTAAATTAAAAATTGAATGATGTAAGTTTAGTGTTTAAATGAAATAAAGCAAAATCTAGCCCGGCGAAGCGGGCTGGGTACGCTATTCTAATATAAAACGCCAAGCCAGCTTCTGCTAAGGTAAAAGGCACTCTGTAATTACGGTTAATCGCATTGCAGCAATTAAAACAAATAACCGATAGTATCTAAATAGCACGGCCGGGCTCGCACCGCGGCTCTCCCATTAATTACTTAAATTTAATTCATATGAGACCCACGCACCACTATTTACATTCAAAAACCCACCCCGCCCGCATCTCGCAACCCTTGCTAAACTTGTCAACCCTAAGACGCTAACTCCTAAGAAGAGTTTCTTTGATAGTTCGCTCCGGTGGCTTTGAATAAAGGCCAGGGTCGATAGAGTTTTGATCTGTAATTTTATAGCTTTGAGACGGCCCCCAGATACGCGGCATAAGGATTGTGGCGTATCGAATCGGCTTACTTGTTTTTGTTAACGATAACCGCTAAGTTCTCTACCCGTATTCTTTGAACTTTAAACAATGAGGTGGTAATTTCGGGGACCTTTGTTTAAGCCAAGTTCAAATGACATAAAGGTTACCGCTGAGGTAAAAACAGGAATTCCAATTTTAACAAGTCCGTTACTAAAATTAATTCCTTTCATATTAATACCCACCGCCACTGGGCCAGCGTGGTGGAATACGACCTTAAACCCTTCTCATTATTGGAGGAGACACGTGCCCTGTATTGGGTTGGTATTGAGTTGATATCATGATGATGACCTTGAACCTTGGGTCCTCGGCATCACAACCTGAAGCACTTGGCGACTTGGGCGGTTTGCTTAAGCGGGGAGCCTTACCAGCGGTACTACGTACAACGGATGGTTCTGGCCAACTAAGTACAGAGACAATCCCAGGAGGAATAAGAAGAAGAAGAAGATTCCTTAAAAATGATCAAGCGGATGGTCATTGCGAAAAACTTACCGTGATTCCATCCTTTAGTTTTTTTTTGTTACATATACAGCGAGCAAACGAGCACACGGGTCGCCTATAGGGCTAAAATGCGCTTCATGAGATAAATGACTTCCCATTAACTCTTCTAATCTCATGTACGTGGATACAATATCCAAATGACGAGAAATACCGGCCATCCAGGTCCAACATGGGGAGGATAAAACTTTTTTTATGGGGTGCACGGTACTATCAGGAAATAGGAAAGATGGTACTCATAAGTTAAAGAACTCTTAAGAACACTACCCATATTGGAGATACCATAAACTACTCTAATTTATTAATTATTTATTTGAACCACCAAAAAAATTACCAAAAATGAAAAAATTAAAAAAAATAAAAAATTGAAAAATAAATAATTTATTAATTTCATTGTGAAGTGGTGATAACAAAAAATAAACCCCGTTTTAAAAAAAGATTGTGTGTTTTATGAAACCACGGTAAAGTGAATCTTTTTTCACATCATATACATTTAACTAAAACATTTCGAAATAATATTCCATTAAGGCTTCAAATCGCTTCATCAATCTTAATTTTATACTTGGAAAATGTAAATGATAAAAGTAGACTAAGTCTCCAACTAATATTTTTATTGAACTCTGTATCTTAGAGTATGACATACATAATACTTAACAATTATTTAGATGATATAAACATATTAAAAAACTATTTTTTATAATCGTTAAGTCATTTTGATCCGTTTTTAAATTATTTTCAATAATTCTATTATCAATTCCATCTTCATATATTTCATGGAGCACTGGCACAAATGCACACGGCAGTACTATAGTTTATATTTGAATTAGTACATTATATATACATAGTTAAAAAAAGTAGAAACCAGCCAGCAATTCTCAAAGAAAGAAAAGGTTTGTCAAATGACAAAAAGTAGAAATCGTTTCGTTCGCAAAGAGCAAAGGATTAGCCCTTATCGGAGTGCGCGTAAAGCGGTGATACTTATATGAGTGCCCCTTTTATTGCATTATACGGGAAGGGTTGCCCTCGGCCCTCCGTCTTACGTCTCAGGAACACAGGAAGAATTTATAAATAAGTTAAGCGAAGCCCGCCTTATTCTTCGCCTCAGCGTCTCACTTTGTTTTATCATATTTAAATTATTGTAGTCAGATGTGGAACGTGTACCTAATTGCTGTACTTTGTTAAGATAATGTACCTTTGGCTCGGCTCCACTTTTGTTTTCTTGTTTTAAAGCGGTATAAATTCACGGGAGGACGCCGCTGGAACGCCCAACTTTTGTGTTCTGTTTTTGTGTGGACTAACCTTTTGGGTTGAGTACCATTTGTAACGCAGCCGCTTGAAAGTCGAAGATTCCAAATATTTTTTTACTGTACGCAAATTTAGTTGAACAAAATTAATAAGTACAATCTTTCATCTTATTTCATGCATGCAAAAAACATCAATATTTAAATTCAAAAAATATTCTATTGTATAGAACCGTTCTAGAAACAATGTTATTACTTTTCATTGAAATAAAATATGTAGAGTTAATTCACTGATAGATTTTGATTCTGAGGTAACAAACGTAAAAACAAAACAACAAAACTGAGAATCTCCCTGTTTTGAGTTTGAATGAAATTCTCTGGTAAGGTCTTTGCCGTTAGGGTGGTAACTAGCCACGACCCAAGCCTTCCACCAGACCAGCTCAGAGATAATTCGGAAATAAAAATACCCAAATTGTTGAATGAAAAACAACCCACCCGACAAATGTTTTTTTAGATTTAACACGATATTCCTTTTTAACTCCTATACCCGTCAAATTAAAATTAAATTTGTGTGTGAAGCGTACACAAAACGCCCATTCATCAAATATTTTAATTTAAACACACTTTGCCTTACGAATGCCACGATCTAGTTAAGAAAACAATGACTTATTCATAATAACACAATATTTTCTGGTATAAATCAAATTTAAGTGTTATTTCATTTCCTAAAGACCCTCGCATGCAGCACACGCATCGAACGAATAAGTAATTGAAATTTGAAAGGAACTTTTGATTTTGGGAAAATGTTTTCACCCCGCTCCTTGTGAAATTATTATGAATATCCGCTCCTTTACCGGATAGGCCTGTCTTAATAAATGACTTACCTTTCATACTCCGGAAAACATAAGTATTCAAGTTTAACTTTTATGTTACAATTCATTTTAGAAGTAATTAAACATTCTTTATATATAAGTAAGAAATGCCACGTTGTTCTTATAAGCAAGTTCGACTAAAGAATTAGGTATATTGTTCGGTCTAGCGAAAAATAGTTTACCTGCCAATAAATAGTTAGTATCCGTCCGGAGCTAAGAATATGCCGTCGGTGACGGTTATTATCACTAACATGATGAAGGCCTATTTGTAACCAGCATTGGAGTAGCGTTTAGTTGAGTTGATTGGGTCTAATCTTTTAGCTAGATCTTAGTGGTTTTTATTTAAGTTTTTTTTTTTAGTATGGTAGGCATACCCCTAATAAGTTTCAAAGCGACATCGCGCCGGAACACTAAATCGCTTTGTCGGTAGGGTGGTAACTACTAACTAGCCATGGTCAAAGCTTCCCACCAGACCAGACCAGAATTCATAAATACCCATATTGCCCGTGCCCGCAGTGGCGAAAATAGAGGGTACGCACCGGGTATGCAGATGATATAGAATGAAGGAAATCTCCAGTAAGAGTTATAAAAAACTTAAGGATAGGCATTTTTAGAGTTATAAAAAGCCTACCTTAAAGTACTTATAACTCTTACTGGGGATTTTTTATATTTTAAATCGTCTACATACCCTGTGCATACCCTCGTACATAAATTCATAGCGCTCTCCGTTGCGCCAGGGAGGTCGTCAAAATTTAGTAAAATTAGCTAGACCAAGTAACCATCTACTTGGTCTCTCTCACCAGATAGACCAAGTAGGTTATTGAAAAAGCATCGCCTGTAACCAAAGCAAGAAACAGGTCCCACAAAGTGCCACCCTGTGCCCGTCAACCTGAAGACACCTACGCCGCAGGTTGACAGGCTTGAGGCTTTAAACAAACAAAGCCTCCGTGCCTGTAACTGCTCCAGCAACCACGCCGTTAAGACCGGAGCACAGACGAGATCTGTCACAAAAAGCCCTATTAGTGTCTGTTAATAAGGTAAACAGAAGAAGAAGAAGAAACACTTTATTGCACGTATAGTATACAGGAAAAGAAACAGTAAGGAGTATACAGTACACAATGTAGACATGCAAAGGCGGCCGTTTTGCTGCAAGCAATCTCTTACAGGCAACCTTTGTAGATAGGCAGACAGCAAGAGAACGGGATAGTGACAAGAGTGTTGATCCATAAATACCAAAATGTAAAGATACAAATACATATATAATATAATATATAATTTAAATAAATAAACGTAGTATCTATATATATAAAAGAGGATGTTTGTATATATGTCATCGATAAACTCAGAAACTATTTGACCGATCATTATGAAAATTGGTATGCTTATGTATTTTTTCACGGAGAAGGTTTATATGCTATGCCCATTGATGTAACTCCCCACCAGGCGGCGCTGTCAAGTATCGACTTCCGCCCCGTTCAACCGATTGTCATAAAAATTGGTATGACCATGTATTTTTCCACGGAGAAAACGAACATGCTATGCCCATTGATGTAACTCCCCACCAGGCGGCGCTGTCAAGTATCGACTTCCGCCCCGTTCAACCGATTGTCATAAAAATTGGTATGACCATGTATTTTTCCACGGAGAAAACGAACATGCTATGTCCATTGATGTAACTCCCCACCAGGCGGCGCTGTCAAGTATCGACTTACGCCCCGTTCAACCGATTGTCATAAAAATTGGTATGACCATGTATTTTTCCACGGAGAAAGCGAACATGCTATGTCCATTGATGTAACTCCCCACCAGGCGGCGCTATCAAGTATCGACTTCCGCCCCGTTCAACCGATTGTCATAAAAATTGGTATGACCATGTATTTTTCCTCGGAGAAAACGAACATGCTATGTCCATTGATGTAACTCCCCACCAGGCGGCGCTGTCAAGTATCGACTTCCGCCCCGTTCAACCGATTGTCATAAAAATTGGTATGACCATGTATTTTTCCACGGAGAATGTAAATATGATATATATAGATTCTTGGAAGTGTTAGAAGTAATATAGGATACTTTTTATCCTTGGGAGACCTTTGGGAGAGGGGATGAGTGTTTGACGATTTAACATCATAACTCCGACAAATTAGAACCGATTTAAATAATTATTTTTGTACTATACAGGTATATGTGTTTAATTGTGTGCCCAAACTGTGGTTGGAGATAGACGACAGAACTCCTCAGCGGACAGCAGCAATTTAATGCCACATCAAAAAACAAACGCAGACGAAGTCGCGGGCAACAGCTAGTATAAATATAAAATATACATAATATATATAAGTAGATTTTAACACACAATTTAAAAGAAAGAATACAAAGAAAATACTTAAAATTCCATCACTCGAAGAGAGGTAGTAGTAGTCCTTCAGACGACTCTTAAATAACGGAAGGAAACTACTTCCACGGGATAGACATTAACGGGATTAACTACAGATAGAAAAATCTGTTAACAGTTCTGTTATTATACATATCGATTTTAATAGAACAGTTCTGTACACTAGACAGAACTGTATTCGATGTATGTTACAGTACAAAGAGACAAAATGTCAACTTGTAGTATTGAGATTGGCTGCTCCCATTCCTCACTTACCCGAGGTGTACAAGATTGCCGATGTACCCTTTGACGACGGGTTGATACTTGTTAACAATGTTGTTAGACCTTTATTTGAATAGATAGGTCTTCTCCGACTTGATTTTATCAGTTCGGTGGGTATACATTCTCCATCTTCTATATATACAAAGATTTGATTGATTGATGATACTATCGATTAACGTTAGTTTCACGATTATTTTTAAAGTACTTAAAATAATAATAATAACAATAAATAGTTTTATTAACCACAATAAATTGAAACATACAAATAGAGAGAAAAGAAAAAAAAAACTATAATTAAGGAGAATGTTGCATTGTTGCGGACAATGGGTCACCTACTCGGCTCTGCGCCGCAGTAACATGGCAGTAGGTACCTGCCAAGGAATACTGCAACGCTGATTTTCAATAGGGACCCGAGGAAACGGGTTTTCACGGACAGGCAGCGACATGGTCTGACGTAGGGTTTGTATACTCTATGGGTAAGTTATTGATAAATAACAAACATAACACAAACACTACGTCCTTATAACCTAACATTAATTACAAATTCTGGTCAAAAAAAAATTAAATTACATATTTTACATATTTTTGACTTATAAATAAAAATATTTAATAGTAGTGATGAAATATTATTTATATTAAAGTGCATTGACGTTTACAGTACAGACTTGAGCAACTTTAAGATGCATTTCGTATCTAGGTTGCAGTTTTAAGAGAGGCGACGTTAGCAATCGTGTCCAATCAAATAAATATTACCCTCAGACTTTACGTATAAGTGTAAATAATATTGTGATAAACTTCAGATTCCGTGTATCTTTAATAGTAAGTGTAATTGTGAACATACTATAATAGTTCAAATAACAAAATAACTGTTAGATTCGCACTAAAAATCCATGTAACAAACAATTGTTTATCTGTATATTCCTTCGTATTAGAAATGAACGAGATAACTACAAATTTGGAAGTCGGCTTATTACTATTATTTTTTTTGTATATTCTTACTAAATCCATTGAGTACAACATTGAATCGATGTTTAAATCCAACAAAATATTTTGCATGTTAATTGAGCCATTATAACGTGCAAACGATGTTTTCTCAAATCAAAACACTAAGAATATGCCTAATTCGACTATTAAAACGCGTCGCAAGATGTTCGCATTGGCAACACCAATAAACAAGACTTGAACGCGAGCGCGAACGCCAAAAGTTTGGAAGCGCGCGGTGAGTGCAGAGGACCAGTAATGAGGGTTAGAAATTTCAGCACATTGCGGCCCAAACCGCAGCCGGCTTCTTGGCTTATTATTAATTCCGAAAGACGTGTCCCCGATGTCCAAGACGTGCGCCGAGATTCGAGACAAAAGTCACAAGGGCGGAAGGGACCGACCCCCCCGTACGTGTGGAGAGTCGACAAGTCGCAATATGCAGGAGTGTGGGATTTACAGGTGGTTTTAATAACGCAGCCTCTAATGTCGCGAGATGAATACTTAATGGACGGATCATCAGCGGATTTGGTGGATCTGTTGAGACGGTTGACTTGAGTAATAATGGATACATGCCTCGCTTATCTTTGTGATGTTCTAAAACCTTTCTCTATAGTTAGAGTTTTAAAATCGTAAGTAATAGATGCCTTATTTGTGATGAAATGGTGGTACCCTTTTTTTTACTTGCCTATCTAATGCTGAAAAGTTCTTATTAATCAAAGGAGATTGGTTGTTGTCTACCTTCGGCCAGATTTGATTTCAGATCTTTGGGGTTGCATTTTGCATGTACAAGTTAAATCATCGTGTTTCCTACCATGGATAAAAATAAGTAAGAAACATATTTAGCTCGCCTTCTGTAAAATTTGGTTAAAACACTCGGTTGTATCCGTTACAAGACAACAATTTACTTACAAAGTGCAAATCCCTTTAAGATGGCTTCGTTGTAGGGAGCGCTTTCAAAAACTCGTTAGGTGGTTGGCATTCTGCGGTGGAGGGTCACGTCTTTCAGGCTGCCTCAAGACAAAATGTCATAAGAACTTTATGATATATTGTTAAATTATAAATATCTAAATATCCTGTTTGAGGGTTAAGAAGAATTTAAAGTTGAAATATAATGGCCTATTTAAACCCGATAGATGGTCTTTTTTCACATTGGGTAATGGGACAAGGGGTCTTAGATCTACATCGGCAATTTATATCAGACGACGTTAGAACTGTTTAACTAAACTTATATTTCTGACATGATTTCAGACCTTTTTTCGATTCCAGTTTGATCCTGTAATTTCTCGTAATGTCTGAGCAAATCAAGCAATCAGCATTCCAATTAAGACTTAAATATGGACTCCCTATCCGGCGTAATTCTAGTCAGAAAAAGTAGCGTATGCCTAATATGGAGATCTAAATATTGGGAACAAGAACATGTTTAATTTGGATACTGGCGAAGTAAATTGTGCTGGTTTGGCACTACGAAAAGTCATAAAGGAAACCAGCTGAAGATTGAACTAATAGTATAAAATTTTTGATGACCTTCCTGGCACGGAGGTAAACACTGTGTCTTATAAGCTGAGGACTCGGGTTCAATCCCGGTGTACGGCATGAGCAATTTGTTAATTTATATTTTCTTAATTTTTCCCTGGCCTGGTCTGGAGTGAAGCTTAGGCCATGGGTAGATACCACCATACCGACAAAAACGAGCCGCCAAGCTATTTAGCGTAACCGTTTAGGTTAGCCCGTTGCCATCTGAAACTGCATCATCACCCAACAGGTGAGATTACAGTCATGGGCTAACTTTTGGTAGAATCCTTACATACTACAAAACTAAGTCCCCCACCTCGTCTGTCTGTCTGGGCGCGAAAAACTCAAAAAACTACCGAATTCATATTTCATAAGATTTTCACGAATGAACAGAATGACTATTGCAAAAGGTTTAAGTGTATATTTTATGGTTTTCTGTGAATTGGCTGAAATATAACGATGTTTGTTAAAGATGTCATACCGACTTAGAACTTTATTGGCGTACACCGCGAAAATGATTGATGATCCATAAAAATAATGTACTACATGTTAAAAGTAATCATCATTATCTACAAAAAAGTCCGGGGGGCCTGTCTTACTATTATGGTCAAGTCACAATAACCGCATTATTATAATTTGTCAATCAAAACACGGGTGCATTTAAAAGATGGTATTATATTATTCCTTATCCAAATATATATTTTTATAAATCTGATTGATTATGTACCTGACAATTCCTTTTTAAATTATTCAAACTGGACTTAGTAGTTAAGACGGGTATTACATGCTAAAAGCAAGAAAAATGCCGCGGGCCGCCGCGCCCTGCCGCTTATAATATAGTTTAGAAATAAAACTGGACCCTTTTTTATCGAGGATTTTTTAAGATATTAAAACGTTTAATAACCGATTTGGTGCAGACGAAGTTGCGCGGGTCAGCTAAATAAAATATTCCAGGTGCAAGCAAAAACAACATTTCAAGGAGCTATTTCTTGCTAATAAATTCTTCCAACACATGTTCCTGTAGGAAGAATTGGCAATCAGTGATAGCGTGCCGTGCGGCACACATTGCAGGATTATCTCACGAATCGGGCACGCGGGACCAATAGCGTCCTAAACGTGGACCTAACTCATTGAGACGTCGTATTTATGGGCCCGGATAATCGATTGCATTATGTTCAATGCTTTTTTTTCTTATTTCTAGTATCTATTCGTTTCATTGAAAGTTTTATTTTTTTCAATTGCTTTATCCGCAATGCTTCGTTTTTCTTATTTAATATATTGATTTAAAGTTCTTTTTTTTATTAAAAAAAAATTTTTTTTTTTAGCCGGCATTTTCGTCCGCGCTAACTTTGGGCTTTCAAAATCCCAATTTCAAGAAGCTTTTACCTATCCGCGATAAATTCCATTGGCTGTCTCTGGGATACATAATAAAATAAATAAATATACTATGACAATATATCGCCATCTAGCCCCAAAGTAAGCGTAGCTTGTGTTATGGATACTAAGTTAGCTGATGAATATTTTTATGAATATAATACATTTAAATACTTATATTATATACAGATAAAAACCCAGACACTGAAAAACATTCATGCTCATCACATAAAAAAAAATCCAGTTGTGGGAATCGAACACACAGCCTTGGACTCAGAAAACAGGGTGGCTGCCCTCTGCGCCAATCGGCTGTCAAACAAATGGATGGGATGATGGCGGTGGGATGCAAACTATTTCAAATAAAGATCGAAAATCGAAGTCAAGCCATACATATGAAACAAATGATTTTCTTTTATATATTCCGAGGGTACCTTTTACCAGCAGTTTTTCCGGGATAAATTTTATCCTATGCCCATCTCCAATAAATTAACACATATGTACCTTGCAAGTACATATGTGCCAAACATTGAGGTGGGTTCATCGGTTGAGTTTAGCGTAGGTAAATAGCAAATAAACAAACAGTTTCGCATTTATAATATGAGTGTGGATAAACTTTTTCTTTTTTAATATAGAGTAAAACTGAACTTATCCAAAAATTGTTAAGTTTTGTTACAGTTATTTTTAACAGAGGGTAAATAATTAACTTTTGAAAATTATCAATTTATATTAGCCAGATATTTTATTAAATTAATCACGATTTTTACAAATGCGCTAATAGTTATTTTTTAATTAATAAATAGTTTTCAAGAAATAATTAAAATTTTATTTCATGAACAACCAATGTTCATGACACTGAGTTGGTGGGTATTTTTATATAAATAGAAATAAAAGAAAGAAAAATTTATTTTTTATATTGCGCCACACATTGCAATATTTTCGACACCACGTTTGTTGTGTGTGGCACAACCTAGAAAAAAGGTGCCAGCTCAGCATTGTGCTGCATGCGCCAGTGGGAGCATACAGCGCTGATTTTCAGTTGACACCACAAATGAGGAAATTCGTAAATATAAACGTTACTAATAACGTTAATAATGATCTAAGCAAAAGTTATATAAGTAACAAAAAACAATCGAAAAAAAAAACAAAAATAAAAAAAAATACAGCAATAAAACGAATACTACTAAACTAACTAAATAATCCCACAACTATAATAAAAATAAATTAAAACTAACATATATTTATACACACTTGAAAATCCAAACGCACAAGTATCAATAACTAATTAAGACACACAGTCTAGAATACGACTGCATTATCTATACACTTCAGTCCTGTATGGACTCGAACGTTGAAAATATACCTCCTGTAGTCGTTATCAGTTCTATTGGATGTAGATTCTGTGATTAATTTCAGTTCGCCCTTAATGCCATTGAAATATTGACATCATTTTTGGTATTCACAAAAAAAACACACATAATCATACTCTTTGGACATTTTTCGAAATTATAACACTATATTTAGTTTTTTTTTACCGTCTCGTATTATTATAAACCTTGTTAATGTCTTAAATACTCCATTCATATCAATGAACAGGCTTGACAAGTAGAATACTGAAAATTGGGGTTTTTTTTTAAATTATGAATATATTTTTTTCTTAGCTTTTCATTGTAGCATTCTAAATATTAAAAAAAATTCTGTATTCCATATCGTTCTTTAATTAAATTCCACCTTCAGAAAACTCATTCAATAAATAACAATTACTCTTTAATATGTTTCATTCAGGAGACCGTACATTTGGTGGCCGTCAGTAAATTACAAGCTTGAAGGCGCGAGGTAGTCGAAACCGGAAGAAATATTGCCGACATAACGAATTAGTTCCGACTAAGGCTTAACCGGTGGTCATAATATCGATGTATCGATAGTAAAAGTAATATTGTAAGCTTACCTTTATTTGTTGCTGCTAATATCAAAAATAAGTACGTGACGTAACAGCAAAAAGGTTTACCTGAAACAAAATCACAACAAAGAATTAATAAAATTAATTAAATGGATTATATGTAGGTACTGGATGGATTTTTTACTAATCCATACTTTGTCATCTTTGTATGGATTGGGAAAATAATAAGTTAAATTTCAAAATGGATATTTAAAATTGATTGATTGAAATTGACTATGGACAAACCTTTCCGCTGGGAGATGCCTTTAGTCGAGTAGTGGACTGTTATAGGCTACTGATGATGATTTCAAATTGGGATAGTACATAATTACGCTTGTAATAATTAGCAAGGTATTTTAAAGGGGTTTTAATTTCTGGGTACTTGTGACCCGTACAATTTGAAGGGTACAGATAAATTGTAATTGTACATTGTAAAGTCAAAATCTCTTGATAATCCTCCGATGTCAGAGCGAAATGTATTGTTACAAAGAACCTTAATTAGTAATGTAAAGTTAATGAACGCACGTGAACGTAGCGTAGGAACTGAACGTGTTTGTGACAGGAAAAAATGTACCTACGACGAAAACATATATAAAATATACATAACATAAAAAAATATATATACAGTCCCTCAAACAGAAATTTCATGTTATATCGGTTCATAGCAACATGAGCTTAATTGTTAATTAAAAAAGTATCGACAAATACTCTGCCATCACTTGACTACCTTCCTGAGTGCAACTGTTTAACAAATCGGCGTATAAAAGACCGGCCGACCGCCCGCTGAGTGCTTAATCACTTAACACTCGCCAGATTAACGAAAAATATATAGACTTAAATGCCCCTCGAAGTGATTACACACTTCCGAACTTCGGGTAAGTTGTTAACAGGTAGTTAGTTATTGATGTTGTTATATATATGTAAACACTATATTTCTAATGGCATCTTAATCATAAAATTTCCATAGTAGCATATATATATAAATATCCTGCTGGCCGTATCCGACCACAGCGACTCCTTCTAGATATTATGAGCGTACCTGATGTGTTCTCAAGTGACTGGCATAAACATTCTTTGTTTAAATGTGCGATCACATTGACAGCACGTCAGTACTCCACCAATTATATTGTAATATATTGCCGGCGATGGTCTGCCCTTTATCTCATTACGCCTAGCATCTTGCTCTGCGCGCCTTTTAACTTCAAACTCCGATGCTTTTTTATTTACGGAGTGTCTCTATCGCGGCCGATATTCTGCTTCAAATTCCCACAGTGATTGTTCCATATCACATCTCTTCATGTGCCGCATTAGCACATCTTTATATCGCAAGAGTTGCCCGCCCTGTTTTCGCTTACCATATCAGGCTATATTGCAGAGAGATCTTAGTTGAATATATCATATTTAGAATAGATATAATTGTCATATTTAAAGTACATAATATAATATTTATCAGTTAGAATGGATCAGCTGAACTCGGGTCACAAGCTCTGAGAACCTAATGAAATTGGATGAGACGGGCAAGCAAAAAGGCCTGCAGAAAAGATGTTGGTGTTAGTTTAATTACAAAATAATACAAAAACTAATGTTCATTTACAGTCATACTAGCTGTTGCCCGCGACTTGGTCTGCGCTTGATTTTGTTTTTTGATGTGGCATTAAATTTAATTGTAGATCTAAAAAAATCAAGTATTCAGTATCGCTAAGCCTTAAATGAGGGGTTTGCTGCTGTTCGCTGAAGAGTTCTGTCCTCTATCTCCAACCACAGTTTGGGCTAAATTAAACACATATTATAACCTCTATAGCTATAAAAATAATTATTTAAATCGGTTATAATTTATCGGAGACGGAGTTATGTTGTAAAATCGTCGAACACTCATCCTCTCTTCTAAAGGAACCGAGCTTATTGTCGGGATAAAAAGTATCCTATATTATTTCTAGCCCTTCCAAAAATATGAGTACAAAGTTTCATGAGGATCGGTCCAATAGTTTTTGCGTGAAAGCGTAACAAACAAACTTACATTGACATTTATAATATTAGTAGGGATAGGGATTTGAGAAGGTACTTTGACATGTTATAAAAGTAATGTACCAGCGCCATCTTATTCATTCTCGTTCACAGTTTGCTAGGTGGCAAACGTATTACCTACCTTGCTTATAAAATAATAATAATATTTTTGGATAGTATAAAATTCAGTACTATCCATCGAGTACTTTTTTAATCTTCCAAAACCCAATTTCTCACAGTTGGTAGGACAATCTTTAAAATCTACGGTTATTTTAGATAAAGATTGTCACAAGACCAGTAGCACTAGTGCAAGCTGGAGTAGACCCTGGGCATAACTTAACGTAAATATTATTAAGTAACTTTTGCAGTTAAATTCTGAAATAAAGACTATTTATACTTGTTTACATCAATTCTGGATATCTTCTTCTTAATTTCTGATTGCCTCGTTGTACATTTGGTTGGCATATTCATGTACGAATCGTAAGGTCCAAAGTTTTATTCCCAGGCACAGCGAAAAATCTTTTGTAGGTTTACTACTTTACTATTGGTTTTTTTCGTTACAAATTATCATTACCAGCCACGAGTTAGAAATTAGACAATCGACCCTGTGCCTCTGAAAGCACTTTACGGCGTCATTTCTGGTTATTTTCACTAACAAGTAAGTCAGTTGCGACTACCATTGCACCATTGAAGCAGTATTGTGAGTCTATGCTGTCTAAAACCCTCTTTATTCTATGAGAGAGGAGGCATTTGCCAATTAGGACGCAAAAGTTTTATATAGAAACCAAAATATACAAGGAAGTTACAGAAACAAAAAAATGTCATAAACAGACTGACGGCATACATACAATTTGACTAAGGAACCCTACAAACGCAATAAATCTACCCCTGTGTCAACTTCTTTTGAAATAGAATAAACTACGCAAACTACGTAAGAAATGCGCATCAATCCGGGATAAGCAAAGATTTACCCTTGTAAGGACATTAATTCTTACAGGACGCTGTAATGTAGACAAAACGAGCCGTACAAGGGTGGCCTGCTTACAGCCAGCAGGCCGTGAAAAGAAACCCTTTTTCTGAGTGAAATATATATGTGGACATACCCAAACATAGCACCTTGAACATTTTGTTTTAAATAAAAGAAAAAATAAAACATGCGTACCAGTAAGTAAAAAGTATCACGTACTACTTAAATTTTACATTAGTTTTAATTGAATTCATTTGAGTTTTATGATTTACATTTATTTACTTTTCTGACGATAATCGAGCTAAGTAAAAGTAAAGTTTAAGTTTTCCTCTAAATTAAAAATTGCTTTAAGCTGTATAAGTGGCACTGGACGGAGCACTGGTACTAAAGTCTTGGATGGGCGAAGCGGCAACGGCAAACTCGGATGCGTTGGTAGACCCCCAAATAGGTGGACAGAGGGCATCAAACGTGTTTCAGGAACCAGCTGGACGCCAAAAGCGCACGACCGTGGGTTATGAAACTTTCTACGTAAGCCCAGCGGCGGATACGCGTTTGATGTGGTCATGATGATGAAGCACTAAATGCAGGAAAAAATTAAATTACAGAGTAAAATAAAATAAGACCATATCCCTATTATTCTCACATCCAAATTTAATGGAAGGTCAATAATATGTTTGCACGGTCATTGCAGGATCAAAGCCATCTTTGAGCAAATAACGGTTTTGCTCCGTAAATAAATACTGAAAGGCCAATTCGAATAGTTTTCCTAAGAATGCGATCAAGGGGAGCATTGCTATGGCTAACTAACGTTCGCTAAATCGATTTGCTTTCTCAGGTAGGAATTTTCAATAAATTTCTACGTTTGATGAGTTTATAGGTTCTATTCAGTAGTCGTTATATTTAAATCTGAATAAACTTAACTAGTGAATTTAAAACATAAGTACTTTAACCTTAAGAAAACTCTACTACGAGTACGTTCTACTCTGCAGATCTTATCCCAGTGTAGAAAACACTGGGATAAGATGTGATGCAAGGGCAAACTAAAATCAATGTAATTATATTTCAGTATTTGATATTATTTCTTTATCTTTCTTAATTAAAAATAATAATAATAGACATGCCTTTTTGCACGAAAGGAAATATTTTCCATTAAATCAATCTTTAAATAAACTTAACATAATACATTTAAATACTTTACTGTAAACTAATACCGTTATTACAATAATTTTAAACAATATAAATAATTCTTACATAATATTTATTTTTGGCTGTAAACGCCATCTATTTGCTACTGTAAGAACTTCGATAAGAACTCACCGTCTACCAATCTAAGCAATCGCCCTCTGTGAGGAAAACGCGTAACTTTGTAGTGAAGGTGAGTTTCGAAGAAGGAAGTAGACTTATTGCCTCGAGGCTCGCAGCCAGACTTACGTTTATGATCTTATGTTGGTAATGCTTTGTCCAGTGAACAAGATAATCACTTTCAGTTTTCTAGATTTCATTACTTCTAACATATAAGATTGAACTGTTTTTATGACAAACACTCTTACTTTTTCATAGAAAAATAAGGGTAAATTACGCTTCCATGCTTACTCTTACTAGTTATTAGTTATTTAATTAGTTAATTACTGATAATTAAGTAAAGTTCTTATCCATTAGTTCAAAAAGTTGAAAATAGTATTTACGATAAAATTTTCAATATCTTTTGTTTCTTTCATCTTGCATATCGCTTACAACTTTATTAGAATGGGATAAAGACCACATATGTCTGTAATCAAGAACCAACGCGAGCAGAGTTTGAAATTTTGACTTTTTTGACAATTGACTGACATTACATAAAAGATTTATTTTTAAGATATTAATCATTTAAATTTAAAAAAAAACTGTTCATTGTGTAAAACTTGACTTGATTGCATTAAATCGTTTTCTATGTCCGTAATCTAGCTTTTTCATATTTAAGCCGCGATGCAAAAAGACGGGTGTTATATGTTGGATTGCTTTGCTACTCTGTATGTGCATCTATATCAATAAAGCATTCCAACTGATAGACCAATTTTAATGCTGTTTTTTGGAAGGGAATGTTTGTCAAGGTTCATGTACTTATTGTATTTTGATGAACAACTGTTTGAGAATAATCAGTTTAATTCTTAGCTGGTATTGGCAGTATAGGGATTTCCGTTGCATCGTTAGTACCTAACTTATCCAATTAACTAACAGTTACAATGAATGCCTATGAAGTCTAATGGTAATCTCTTCAGCTTTCATTCGGAATACCGAATTCGAATATCAGCACGCAACACTAACTTTTTTAAGTTATGTACGTTTTATGCAATTAAAATATCACTTGCTTCAACGGTGAAGCAAACATCATGAAGCAACCTGCAACCTGTAACCCGAGAGTTCTGTATAATGTTCTCAAACTCTCTCTCTCTCTCTCTCTCTGGGCCAGCTAGGTGGACTACAGCCTACATAAGGGTATTTATCATTGTCTGAGAGACCCGCGCTCAGCACCCGGGCTTTTATTGGGTTGATATTATGATGATGAGCTATGAATGAACTCCAGACTCCAGTCACCGTATTATTTTATTGAATTAGCTACGTCTTTAAAAAAAGATTTTATTTCATTCAGAGACAGATCATCAGATCATTAGACATTTTCAAGAATTTTATTTAAAGGAGATCGAGATTATGAGATATTCAGTTTAAAACTTCTGTCAGTTGTTTCTTCACTTGACATCTCTAATAATTTACTGTTCTGGGACATATTATTACTTAAATTCCAATGACAGCCAATTTGCGCAGTGGGCCTGCCCTGCTTTCTGGGTCTAAAGCCGTGGGTTCGATTCCCACAACTGGAAAATGTTTGTGTGATGAACATGAAAAGATTTCATTGTCTGGGTGTTTATAAGTATTATAAAAATATTCATCAGTTATTTTAATACCCATAACACAAGCTAAGCTTACTTTGTGGCTGCATGACGATGTGTGTATTGTCTTAGTATATTTATTTTTTATTTATAAAGACAATCCTAGGATTTACGCTTAGTACTATATGTATGCTAAATGTTGTATTACACATTTGTGCATATTGGATAAAACTTTAGAAGCAGGCGTAACCTTGCGAAATTCCATGGTATTATTATGAAAAATAAGCTTAATTTTCTACACTCCGGGAAAAGCAGGAGAGATTGTAAAACAAAGTATCCCGTCCTGAATTAATAATACCCATTTGCCATCATAGTTAAAAAACTACAAAAATTCTAATATGGAATGTGTTGGAATCAATAAAAGAAGAATATTTTATGCCAAACCACGACCGTTCCGTCCGTCCTATATCTGTATTAAGTAGCCCAAATATCACTTCACTATTAAATCCAAACAATGAGGCAGAATCAGATTACAAAAGACAAAAACACCTTGTCACACAGCTAATGAATATACAGAGTCCTTAGTATATAAACAGGTCACAAGACGAAAAGAAAGAAACAAATTATTTACGTCTTGACATAAATGTTAACATAAGTACAAAAATATAGCTAACCTGGGCCCTGGTCGTAAATTCTTAAGCAAATTTATGTTAAAGGTTTAAATTACACTATGTCAATAATAATGGTTTCAGTATTATTATGCTTAAAATAAAAAACGGGAATAAATAATTAATCGATCGGTTAAGTTTTCCAAATTAGTTGTTCTAAATATTTTTTAGGTTTGTTTTAGGTACTGATTCTTAAATATTAGTCAAATAAGATTTCCTCATTTTTCGGTAAAACTAGTAATACGCTTATCGAACTCCCTGGCACAGTGGATAGCGCTGTACAAGTCCCGGGTTTGATTTCCAGTATGGACCATTTGGGAATTATGTTTTCTAAATTTTTCGATTTTGCGTTCCGGTATGACACCACGTAGAAACCACGTATAGTTTTAATATAACTGTCATACCTTACTTCGTAGGTTCGCACAACATCTTAGTCTGCAGTCAAGGGCTAACTTATAGTTGAATAAAGTGAAAATATCCTTGACCTTATACTGCAACCAGGTCAATTCACAGACAACTCAATTCTTCGATCACTCTGATCTGATCGATTTGCTTTTGATAGAGCAAGGTCGGATTTTTATTTAAAATTATATTATATGTGATTATCATCATCACTATCATGCCAAAAATCAACCAACTATCATGCAACCAATGGACATCCACTGCTGGACATAGATGTTTTTAGGGAGTTCCAATTACCACGGTCTTGTGATGACATTTGATGTCATCTTTGACGGCCGATTGGCGAGCGACCCTGCTTTCTCAGTCCAAAGAAGTGGGATCAATTTTTTTTATTTTTTTTTCATTCCTCTACCAGATAGCTCTTGACTGCAATCTCACGTGGTGGTAAGTGATGATGCAGTCTAGTAGATGGTAGCGGGCTAACCTTTTAGGGAGTATGGTAGTCATACCCCTAATCGGTTTCCACGCGGCAACGCGTCGGAACACTAAATCGCTTAACGGGACGTCTTTGACGGTAGGGTGGTAACTAGCAATGGGCAAAGCCTCCCACTAGACCAGACCAGAGAAAATTTAGATATTATAAATTTGACCCTGCCGGGAATCGAACTCGACTGGAAAAATGTTTGTGTGATGAACGTCAATGTTTTCCAGTGTCTGGGTGTTTATCTGTATTTTAAAAGTAATAATGTATATTATTTATAAAAATATTCATTAGTTATCTTAGCACCCATGAAACAAGCTATGCTTAGGAACTTTGGGGCTAGATGGCGTTGTGTGTCTTGTCGTAGTATATTTATTTATTATTATTATCTGCCCACCTCCTCAGGGCTATCAACGCCGCGATTACCTGTGCGAGGTCGCCATTCCAACACCTTTGGATACCATAGTGTCAAAGTCAAAGTCAAATATTTCTTTATTCCAATAGGCACTTTTGATGCGTCAATTACATGTAAAATATGACATAGAAGTGAGTTGATGGCGATAACTAATTCCGTCAACTTAAAACTAAAGTTACGAGGGTTCCAAACGAGCCCTGGTCTAAGAAGAAGCCCACAACAAACTTAATTAGTTGTTTTTTTTTCGCTATCACCATCTCACATTGTCATGTAAAACTATGAATGTCCTCATCATCAACGTCTTATATGAATACCTAACAATTTTCTATAGGTGTCATTATTATAATTTGGGAATCAAACCGAAAATCTCAGTATCCATAGTCTTTCTAGATAACGACTAGACCAACGTGGATATTTTACTTGTGACTAAAGTATCTTTAAAACAAGTGTGGCTAGGCATCTTCTAGGCAATCGCGTCACATCTTAAGCCATCTAAACCTTACATCAGATTGTGGTCGAGCGCTAGTCTATTAATATAAAGAGAAAATGATAATGTAGTGTATATTATTGTCCTTACCTTAATGGATGGCGCGGGAGGATGTGGACCAGGTGGCGATCGTGCATTTGGCAACTGAAGTAAGTGGCGTATAGTGTAGCTTTCCCGCCCCTTGCGAGACATTCTACAACAAAAAGAAAAACTTTTTTTTGAATGAAGTCTAGAGTTGGTAAACTTAAAAACCCATCTTGTGTCAGTATAGGTTGTGGCTCGTTAAAAGAGCGATATTAGATTGATTAAAACACTCGTACCTCTATGCAAAACTTACCAAATCATACATAACAAATTTTTACTCACTAAGTCACGGCCTTACATTTTTTTTGCTTTTTTAAATTTTTGAACGTAAAAATAAACGCCAGAATAGTAATGACGTGTTTCGTTACAATCCTTTTAAAACGATACCGTCTTTATGCCACTTTTATTTTTACGTATTATTACACATTTTATTACATTATATATGATAAATTTAAAAATATAAAATTATGAATTTAAATGTATATACCTATAAAATAGTACCGTGACTAAAGTACTGGCGGTCAAAGTATAGCCAAAATTTGTAGGAAATATAACTTGACTAAAAATTTCCCATTATTATTCACAAACCCACACTTATGCGGGTGGTAAAATTAATGAAACTAGAAATCCTACGAAACGTTTAAAAAGTGCATAAATTAACGAATATTGATTTTAATTATATTTCTACTTTAAAATTTTTCATGCATATAAACAAAACGCATTAATCGCATGTATTCCGTAGGTGCTATAATATAATTGTAGAAATCTCGCAATGCGTCTAAAGACAGTCTGCGTTATTTTTACCCGACATGACTCGGTTCGGTCTACTTATAATAGTATAGATAAAGGAGGAAGGTATAACAATAATGTTGTTATTTATGTGTATGGCGTATTTTGACTTATTACTTAGCATTTGTAACTTTAACAGAATCTGGATCATTTGTATTTTTATTTGTTCTTGAACTACAGTTATTAAACGTCAAGCTTCAATAGAGAATATAAAATATCCCATATGTAACGGAATAATAAATCATTATGTTATGTTTAAAAGCTTCGTAAAGAAGGTGTTTACTTCAGGATTTTTCTTACGTATCAACTTGTTATGTAATAAAAGTTTATTGAAAAAGGTCTTTCAATGTAAGATTAAATTCTCGAAGCGAATACCTCCCGACAATAGGTTATATAATATTAGATACTCGTACAAGTAAAGAGCTTATTGCTCTTAACATTATAACGTTATGTTAGAAATATTTTCTTCAAATAAGATATAAGTAAACATTTTTATTCATTCCTTATATTTTTTGTGCTCTATTGTCCTATTCAACAGTAGTTATCTTTGGTTTTGTACCAACGTTTGTTTTTAACTAGACGAACGAAGAACGTTTGTTTATTCCACGCAAGTCCAGTTACTCGATTTAATAGCTATCTCAAGCAAAGCCATTATATCCGAGCCGAAAGCGTGGCAGATATTTGAGTACAAAATAAAATCGCTTTTACTACACACTTCACTCTGGTTTTCACGTCCATTGTTAGAAATTATAATGCTGATTATTTTATATTAAGCATTTTAAAGCTTGGATTTGGAAGCTTGGACTACTGACCATAAGTGCGTTTTACATGAAAACTATTTTTCTTTTTTCATTAAACTTGAATCTTGCTGTTGTTTGTTTATAGGAAATATAAATAATTTAATGCACTGGAGAATAAAAAGGAGTTTGCGTTTGCACACTATATCTATTTAATACCATCTCAAATTAAAGCATGAAATGTGCGCTTTATGTAATATTATGCCAGTATGTGTGACGGGTAATGGTAAATACGTGATACAACTAAATCTATGTCATAAATCAAGTTGATTGCTAGCTTAATTAGAGCGTAAGGGAAGGACAATCAAACAAACAAACACATTTTCACAAACACAGCACTTATTATATTAGCAACAAAGTAAGGATTCCTCGACTTGAATAGTTAGGGAAAGAATTTCTGAGAACACTATTATTAAACTGGGATATTTATCGGGTATTTTGTAAGCCAGTATGTGTTTTGCCATTTGCAAAAAAAGGTACGGAATCCAACGTACTGAACGATAATTTTCACACACATGCTCGCGCCTTTACAACACAGACTAAGTTTTTTCATAACAAAAGTTGACATAAGTGTAGCAAGTAGGTCTTTGTTTGTTGTATCTTACAAGAAAACATCAGACGTTCACGTATATCCAGCAAACTTGAGCTAAGTAGTTTCGCTTCTCCTAAGTTTCCCTGACTTAGTAATGAGAAAGGATTAATTACACAGTAGAGAGACCAGCGTAAACTAGACTACAACTTTAAATAAGTTACCTGAAAATTTACTTTTAACTAATGTATAAACCTAAAAATGTAAAAAAACGCTAAGAAGGCTCGGAGTCACTCAGCGGGTGATAGAGAGAGCTGTACTCGGAGTATCTCTAGAATTGGAGAGAGTAGAAGAACTAGCTAAACTAGCTAGCATGTTTGAGATGCATGTTAAAGATAAGTATTTGTAGAGTATAGCTCAACGAGTCGCTGAGATAAAGTGACACTAAGCGATACACATATATCAGAAAACCTATGGACGCTGGGGTCCCAAGGTGCTGGATTGGTTGGGATGCTGGAATCGCATCCCAACACTGGTGCACACCGACCACATTCAACGAGTCTCAATGAACCGCTTGACTAAAGCAGCACAAGACTGGAATTTGGAACTCTGTGATACCTTTGTTGATCAGTGGACATTGATTGAGGTAGAGTTTAATTTGTTTCTTCATAAACGTCCATGAAAAATACAATTGAATTGGCTCATTGCTCTAACCTGTTTGACTGATCACCGATTTACCTGGGTCCGATTTTCGGATCTGTCAAAAAATCTAAGGTAGGTATTTGATTTAACTTTCAGTATGTATTAGGGTTAAAAAGACTGTTCTATAAACCTTTATATTTTTGTATTTTTGAATATTTTTGCGTCTTTGTATGTCTGCTTGCACATTCTGGTTCATTCATTTGAAACCATTTATTCCCTTTGAACAAGCTTTTGATGATCCAGATCCCCGCAATTGTAGCATATTTTCAAATGAAGAGTTTTGCGAGTTGAATGATTCCTGATGTGTCGAATTTCTAGGCAAATTCTTTCTAAAGTCACTGTAGATTTCCAACTTTTGAAGAAATTATTTTGTGTTTGTTGCGCCACATAAAATAAATTTATTGGTCAGTAAATCACGGATACCATCAATAACGTAGTCGATTAATGCAACATCTTCAGTATCATGAAGTGATAACTCTTTTATTAGCAGGAAGGTTGGTACAATTTATCGAACTTCATATTACGAGATGCAAGTTCCTTGTTTATGATTGCGCTATTAATCTTGGGTCCAAATTCTTTTAGCAGTGGTTTTTTTTTAGTTTAGTAGTTCCGCGTTAAAGTCTTTTTACATAAATTAGCTTTTTCAATTTAGTCCACTTCATGATTTGAGCAAAATCTTCAAATTCATCCATGAATGTCTTAACATGATAATTGTCATCTCCGGTAAAAATATTCATCGACTTCACCGAGTATTTCAGTGAAAAATGTACAATTAACTCCCGATCTTCTTTTCCTTTTTCATCGTTCTTTGACATCGTGGTAGTTCATTATCATCATCAACCCATTAATAACAAATCGACACCCAGGTATAATAATAAATCAAACCAAATAAAACCATTTATACGAATAGATTTCAATGGACATTTTAGCACGTGTATGGCTTATATAATATGAGAATATATAGGACTTAAATGAGCTCACGTAGGTAGATTCTTGTTTCTATGAACCGACGCCCGGCTACAGCCCACGAGAATCCTTGAAAAATACTTATAACATCTTGCTTGTTACTTTTGAAAGAGAAATAAATTTTGCTGGCATTATAGCATCGATAACTTAAAAGTACAAAGAAACAATTTCCTTTACCTTGCCAATGTTTAGTTATTCTGCTCGTACCAATAATTTTTTATTGGTTTTGTTTGACTTCAATATCAATAATGAAATTCCTAATTAAAACAAAACTATATTAATGATTGAATTACTTAAGGTATCTATGCTGTTGGTGCTTTAAAACAAACACGATACTTTTTGTAAGTTGCAGGAATTTAAATAACTACGAACAGTTGTCACCCAGTGCGTTTAAATTGCACTGAGCGTTCTCTCAGCTAGGATCTTGAGAATGTTATAAGTGCTCTCGACCTAATTTCCAGAGAGGATTTAACAATTGCAAGAGTACCAGAACGATAAATCACGATTTGCCGCTCTCGATTTGAATGCACAATAATGTGGTCACCTGAAAATGGCAACATTACTTTCTAGTAATGTTGCCATTTTCAGGTAAGAAACTTTATGGGCGTGTTTGTTACTTGTTCATTGTCACCAGTCTGGGGTTATGTTACTGTAGCTATCTCTTAGTATGTATAAAAACAAAAACTTGGCTCTCTACTCTACTCTCTTAGTACGTATCAAAACATTTTTTATTAATAAAATGTACAAAAACATGCATTGTGTTATAAACTAAAATAAGAAACGAAAAGTACTAATGTAACGAGGTGCCTGTTCGTTTGTAACAAACATTTGGCACCCTCTAGGATGAACTACTTGACATTAATTATACAACGGCTAATACTACTGTTTTCCCTATTGTATACAATACTCCACTGTTAATACCTAAATAAAAACCAGACGATACAGGTACCACTATAATATAAAACAATACAAGGTAACTTAAGTAGCACATAATATATTTATGGAAAACATCGTAAAAACATCTTAAAAACTTCTTATTTACGTGCTCAAAGTAAGTAAAGAAAGTAAGTAAAGAGCACAGAACTTTGTACAAAGTTTGTTCAAATAGTAAATAAACAATTTTTCACCGTCTACCATTTTGTAAGAAACTTTTTTGTATTTCAAGGCGTGTGCTCTAGATAGTGAAAACTCAAAAAAATTGTCAAAAGTCAATACAAAATGTACGTGGAAAACGTACGTTTTCTTGTAACTGATCATATCACAATCACAATCGTCTTATTAATAACCTATTAATTCTGACGATTTTGGAGGTCTCGAGTTCAATCCTGGCAGGCGCAATTAGGGAATTTATAATTTCTTAATTTTCTCTGGTCTGGTCTGGTGGACGGGTATGGCCGTGGCTAGTTACCACCCTACCGACAAATACGTGCCGCTAATCGATTTAGGGTTCCGGTGCGAGGTCGCGTAATTACCGAATGGTGGTCGCAGTAGATAGAACGAGAAGCACAGTATACGCTACTGGCCGTTCTCCGGTATATTCTCTTAGTCGCCTCGTACGATACCTGCGTGAAGATGTAGAAACTACTGAAGATAAAGAGTGATAGATGTTAATGAATATTTGAACGGAGATGTAACGGGAGTAAAAAGATACGCTTAATTAATTTATTGGTCTTCACTGCACTCTTATTAGATAGTAGTCTATCTGGAAACAATAGTTTCCTATACCCTAAGGGCCCTACAAATAAACGTGGTATAGCGTCGGAGTTTTGTCATGTTTGCCACACTTCAAACGAGACAATCTTTCAAGGGTCATATTATTCAATTTTTTAAAGACCTAAATTTTTTAACACAAGAACAACCTAAAAATCGTTGGTTCGATTCGAGAATCAATTCCAGAAGGTCTAGCATGAGCACCATGAGATATTTTTATAGGCCGGTTACTCGTATTTTTTCTAGATAATGGAAGTACATAATAGATAGAGACTGAAGAGATAAGACATATAAGATATATAATAACTCTCTCGTGACGCGCATCCTAGCCTTACAGGACTACAAACAAGCTAATCATTAGTTTTTGTAGAATTTAATCAAGGTTATCATTAGATTAAGGCAGTGGCTAACAATAATACTCCTAAATAAGCATTAAAAAAAAAGACTGCTTAATACAATATTATAATCTTGAACCTTTAAAAACGTTATCAATTCCGATATTCTTTACGTATGTTCGGCCATTACCCAATATTCCTAAAATTATTTTTTTGTTTGAAAGGGGTGGTTCAGAAATGGTTGCATTTAAAATTTATATTGATCTGATAAAGAGTTTCAGGAACTCCTCAAAACATTACAGCAAATCAACCGCAATTGCTGCTATCGCATAAATATCCTTGTTTACGCAATCACACAATATAACATCACGCCTGTATCCTCGAGGTTGCGCTGATGTATTCATTATATCACCTACATTTTCTTTCAAAGTTAGTAGTAACTAATAGTTGCATAATTTTTCGTGACTTGAAGCCAGTTGTAGCAAGTATTCAAGCTTGATTTATACAAAAATTTAATGACATTTATTTCTTTGGTATTTGGTTGGTATTGTTTTTGTTATTGTAAGTACTGATAGAGAGGTTGGAAGTACTTTTGAAAACATTTTTCAGAATACTCCTATTTTGTTCACTAACAGATTCACTAAATTCCTCTCCTACAGTTCGGAATTGATTAAGAGACCACATTTGGTTTGTACTCTCCTCGTACATTTTTTATCTAAGTACTTATTTTTAACCTACCCACGTTAACCTGTATATTAATGTTAAGAACTTATTATTTATCGCCCCATGTGATAAGTTAATGATCATTTAGTTTAGTTTAGCATAAATATAATTTAAAAATTTAGCATCATGTTATACACGACCAATGGTTGTCGAAGGCGCAGGGTGTAACGGTAAAACTCTTAAGAGTTTATGTTTTACACGTTTTAAATTGAACATATAAAACTTTTTTAAATTTAGTAAATAAAATAAAATTAATGAGTGCAAAGCTTTATTTAATTTTAAACATATAGATGCATCGGATTTAATTAAAAACTTCAAATTGTTAAAATTAAAGAAAACAGGTGATCTATGTCGGTAATGGTAATATCTAATATTATGAACGTCATTGCTCCTCATTTAGCCATACTTTTTAATGAATGTGCTGATTTGGTTACTTTCCAAACCTAATGAAACATAGTAAACTATTTAAATTCCATGCCTCTATTTAAAGCTGGTTATAAAAATGATATAAACAATTACAGACCTATCTCAATCTTACCAAATCCTAGTAAATTCAACTTTTATACGTATAACTTTTATGTAAATAACTTACTTCACCCAGACCAGTATGGCGTTACTAAAGATCGTAGCACAACGGAAGCAGGAGCTAAACTTATAAAACATTTTTATGTTGCCTGGGAACGTTCACAGTACGCCATGGGGGTTTTTGTGATCTATCTAGAGCATTCCATTGTGTTGAATATAAACCTTGCTTCTGAAGCTAGGCCACTATGAAATCAAACACGTTGAGCTAAATTTGGTTGCCTCTTATCTCTCTAGCAATAGAACCCAAAAGGTTTGCATAAATGACATAAAGTCTCAGGGTTCAAATATTTCAATGGGTGTCCCACAAGGATTGATTTTGGGTCCCTTTCTATTTTTAGTGTATATAAATGATCTACCATACCATGTCAGTGGAACATTCGACATTGTATTGTTTGCAGTTGATAGATCTTTAATTTTTAAGACCAAGGAGTTAAGATAACTCTGACGATGTAAACCATGCCTACTATAATTCACAATATATTTATAATAATACTGTATTTGTAAGACAACATATAAATGTTTAGTAACAAAATTATTAGTAATTATTAATTTTTAGTATAAACAGTCAACTGACAAGAAATGGTCATAAATTTTTGTCATTTGCATATCGTCTGCGAAAGGTAAAGAAGTGATTTGTGGGATTTAGTATACGCTTTTATAATATGATTCCTAAGGTAATTTTGGACCTGCCATTGTATTAGTTTAAAAATATATTAAATCACCTTTATTACAGCGAGGTTACTGTACAATTGATGAATTTCTTAATGACAAGGTTGCTTGGAAGCATTCGTCTCCGCCTTCATCGCACACAAGATATAAAAAGTAATATAAAATGTAAAATAGTTGATGTTTGAAAAGCATGCTGAGTTTCTTGCTGGCTTCTTCTCGGTAGAACCTGCCTTCCGAACCGGTAGAGTCACTACAGACAGACAGAACTGACATTCAAAAGCTTAGCTGAGGCCTTATATAGGCCTACTTAAAACATATGAATTTTGAATTTTTTTTAATTTTTTTTATTTTAAAATGGGTCAATACCGCCTTTTTAACTATTGCCAAAATTCAAAGCCAGTGTAACTTGAGATGATGTAAGGACTGTAACGATACAGGGACATCTAAATCGGTTGCGGCATTTAAAAGTTATGTTGGAACTAGGAAACTCATATACATGCCTATGTATATAATAATATATTAGCAATTTATAATATATTAATATATATAATAGCCGTATAAACATTTTTGGGCAGCTGTGTAAAAATAAATGTAAGTTAGTAATACCTAAGTCACGTCATTTTATTGACCGATTTTGTTTCACTTATAATAATTTACAGTGCTATATTTCTTTATCGTTTCAGAGCAAATACTTCCGAGCATTTATTTATTACAAGTAGGTACACTACGCAAGCACTCTCCGTGTACTACATTTTGGATTCGCTTCAGCAAACTTTCTGTAAATTAAGTCGTCTTCCAATATTTTATGCAAGGATTATTATGCAATGTTTCTATAAAAGTTTTCTCATAAAATTTCGCAAAGTAACGTATGTTATGCAAAATAAGTTAATATGCTAACAATATTATTTCAGTTTCTGAATCATTTTAAATAATATTTAGTAGATAAGTTTTGCCATAATGTATGAACATTTAAATATTTAAACTTAAATTGTCGCAGCATGGTGGGCTAAGCACTGACTTTTTATTATGAGAGACGTGGGATGTGTCCAGAAATAGGGAATCAAATCATTTTATTATTAAGACAACCTTATAAAGACCTTGCCATTTCAAGCATGTTCTTTTTACGTATAGTTTAGAAGATAATCATTATCATCATCGTCATCATCATCACATTACCGGCCCACTACAAAACAAGGATCTTCTCTCAGAAAGAGAAGGGTTTAAGAGACCATAAAATATTAAAATTAAAGTACGCACGGAAGAGGCGTTTACTTCTATGAGTAGGTACGTAGATATTTTTAGTAGTTATTTAGTATATTGTACCTTTATTTGACCTATACCACGATTAAATCATCTTACTCACATCCTGGGGTAAATGGAAGAGATCTCTTATAGAGATAAGCTTTCCTTCGTACACTTCATGTATCATATGTTCACAATCACAATTTATGGTACGTAAATAATTTATAAAATAGTTACCCCGACTCGCACGTATAGCATTTCGTTACGACCTATTGTTGTAACCTGAATGGAACTGTGGGAAACATAACATTGTGGAAAATAAAATAATCTCTAGTTATCATCATCATCATATCAATCTATTACCGGCCATTTACAGGGCACAAGTCTCCTTCTAATATGAGAAGAGGTTAAGGCCGTAGTCCACCGCTGGCTTAGTGCCGTTTGACGGACTAATGGAACAACTCTATTAATAGTAGGTATTAAAATTATTGTAGCATAGAAAACAGGAATACTTTTAGTAGGTAGACATTTTTTATTACATTAAATTTAGAGATTTATTTACAAAAGAATCAGCAAAAATATTTTTGTTATAGATTCTGTAACATTTAAGTTTAATTTTTGTGACTATAATGGTCTCCGCACTCCGACTTTAAGCCAACTCTAATTAATTAAAATATAAAATTAAATTAAAGCGTTATGTCATATGAATCTATAAAAACACTCTATGTCACAAAACATAAAGCTCACATTCCAATGCTTTGATTTGTGTAGCAAGAAGTACACTGTACACAAAATGGATTTATCGGTAAAATATTCGCAATCCAAATTTAACAAAGCTACACGAGCGAATACAAAAAAATACAGAAAATTTAGCCATTATTGAAATACGAGACGTCAAATAAAAAAGTTAAATTAAAATTAGACCGTTCTCCATTAAAACTTTTCTTCGGCTCTTTTGCATTCTTGCCCGTAACTTTGAAAACACGCTAAAGATTACTTATAGAAACCCGGTCAAGTGCGGGCTCGGATTGTTCGCGAGTATTCCAGCAGTAAGAAAAAGTCATGAAAAAGTGAGAAATATTTTATTTTAAGTTGACCATTATAGTAGGTAGGTAACTAATGGAAATAAGAGTATTACTTTGTGATATTTTCCCTTTCTCACTACTAGTTGACTTTATGTATTTATGAAGGAATGTTATACTAAAATATTATAAAACCTATGTGGCAACTAAGCACCAATGTCTGTCATACTACCCTATAATAGCTTAACGGATATTGGTGATAATTCCGCTATACACAAATACTTAACTAATAGGATGAGATCTTAAGAGCATTTTCGGGCTTTGTTTAGCCTTCGCTAGTATAAAAATGAGACAGATTTATGACAGTTCCTTAAGTCTGAGAAAAGAAAAAGTACACTATTGATCTTAGACTAATAGCATATCAAAAAGGACGATACTTTTCCAAGCTTGCAAAGTAGTGGAGGAAACATTGGCCACTACTAATCCTAGGAAAATGTTTTAGTCGCACAGCATAACAAAAAAAGTTGTACATTATGACATGCAAATCTTATGATATTGCTCGGTAAGAGAGTTCTTGGCTAATAAAAATAATATATTTGAGTACTAATTTAATTTATATGTTATTTTTTAATTGACATTCCATGATTATAAATTTATTATTCCATACGGTAAAATTTATGACATTTTTATTATATTCAGCCGACATAATTTGATTATTTTGATTTTGTGTATTTTGATGATTTTTATTTATTATATAAATGGTTTTGTGTAAATAAAGATTTGCATGTCATAGATCTTGACTAAACATGTATACAATGATTTAAACAAATAAAATAATTGAATTGAAACTCAATTATTAATTGAATTGAGTTTCAATTTAATTCCACATTTTTAATTGCAATGTATTACAATATGTGTTTCAATAGCTAGTTATGTGCAGTTTCTTACACTTTATCTATGAACAAAATCTTATGCAATAGGTAGGTAGGTAAAACTTAGATCCATAAAAAAAATAAACATTAGGAACCACTATAACAAAAACACCTATGTAAGTAATAGGAACATAAATTTAATAAATGGAAAACATTTTATATATATTACATAAGTGTTTTTGAGTTGGTACACTACATAACTACCGAATAGCAATCACACTAGGTCCATAAAACTATTAAGTTTTCTCTTACCGCAAATTCTAGTGTTCATAACCTAATTTCCTCGGAGCAAGCTTATTTGCTATTCATGAATCGTGTCCAATAAAATTGAAGCAGTCTGTTTACAGTCGCATTGTATTGACAACTTGGGTAAGGGGGAAAATGTATGAGCAATTTAAACGTCGCATCTCCTTTTAAAAAACCCAGACTCTTTGGTTCATCATAAAAAAAAAAAATTATGAATATGTCGAATAGATCATTTCGTAGATTCATAAAAGGCCAATGATCTATATTGTGTGAAACTTGGACTGTAGCGTCAAAATCTATAGATTTATAACTTGTGTGTGTGTGTAGCAATGTTATTATTGTTAAAAAAATATCCATAGATACAATTTGCAACAAATAACAACTTTGATATGAACAGATTACAGCTAGATTGTATAATATAGAAACGGGAGTTAATCGAATCTTTATTACTGCTTTTTTAAGCAGTATTCGAAACGATTTTTAAGTAAAATAATTATTGTTGTTAATAAACTTGCACAGAAGTGAAACAACGTTGAAAATAGAAATACATTGTTTATATGCTCTTTCAATATATATTAAAGTAAAACTCAATAGAAAATAAATTGATTCGCTCTATTATTTGCACAATGTACAAACAATAGCCAGAGTAAATTGAATCTAATTGCGCTTGGTTTAAAACACAAGTTTGTCTACAAACCTCCAGTTCACAGCCGCACGTTTGTAAAATAAGAAATAGTAGGACAGAAGGCACTACTTACGACAAATCGAGGAATATTACGTAAATTTCTACAGTAACGAATCGAAAAATAACGTTATTATTATGTCTCAACTTTTAATAGCTCAAATATTTCTTTATAATTCTATTTAGGTTAAGACGCATGCTCAACGTATCTACAGTTTGGTTTTGGTCATTCCCTTTGATAAAAATAAACTTACAAACCTTTTAAATATATAAATAAGTTTGAAGTCTGAAGTTAAGATTAGAACTCGATCGAAGTAATATTAACTTCTGGCGTAAATCGACATTTTGTGTTTCGGTTTCTATGTTTCAGGCGTCACGTCGTCACGTTGCAACAAGGCATTTGCTTTAAAGTGGAGTGATATGGAAGTTATCAAATACTCCTATTTTAAATTTATATTATAAATGTGAAAGGGTCGATGTTTGTTACTCAATCACGCAAAAAAGGCTAAACGGATTTGGATGAAATTTGGCATGCATGTAGCCTTTGACATGGAAAAAGAACATATGCTACCTTTTATCCCGATTACTAAATGAGTTTTCGAGGGAAAATTGAAAATGGATTACGAGCTAAGCCGCGGGCAGACAGCTTTGAAGTTTAGTATGCCTGTCACCTATGCTATGAAATGGTCATATACTTTCTATACCGATCTCTCAAATAGTCCTCGTGGTAAGATTACAAATTGTTATTCAGCGTAGCTTTAGACCCAATTCTAAAGTGCAGGGTAGAAGCTAGTAACTCATAAGTACTAAAATACAAACTGAACTGAAAGACGAGAATTTCGCTGAACAAAGTAAATATATCATGTTTAATTACCAAGCTATTATTTAACATGCTATAATTTACTTTGTTCTCTTCATGATCTCAAACATATTTACTTGAGTGGGTGTTTATTGATTACAAACACAAATAGCACACATTGTATTAAAATATTAAAGATGCCACATTTAGCCGTGGCTGCGACAGCTGAATTCATAAATATTCAGCCTCCATAACATGTTAGTGTTTAAAACTGAAAATGTATTCAATGAATTAATTTAAAATTCGAATCGATATTCCAGTGTTTTTTACATATGTACCTTTCGTCTTTTATCAAGTAATCGATTTAATTTTTTGTACATAAGAGTGTTTGTTTAAACTTTCTCTCATCAATTTTCCATTAATTAACGTTAGAAACTTATTGTTCAAATACATAGTAGCCAAACTCGTTATTTTATTTTTTTATTTATTTATTTTAAGTACACACAAAAAAAAAAACATGACTTAATAGAAAAATAAGTAATAGTAAAACTTGCCAGTTATTGTATGAAAAGGTAACTCATAATATTATGTCAGTAGTAACATAATAAATCAATGTATTTTATCATAAATTTTCATTACGCATACCTATTACCTTCCCCTACTTTTCGACTTAAAGGTATAATTAATAAATGCCGGAGTGATATAAGCTTATTTTTAAAGAAAGACCTGAATCCATATTATCAACTTCCTTATGTTTGAATGCCCGAAGAAATTTTATTGCAATTTGTTATTGACATCATTTTTTTATTCTCATAAACCTACAGTGCAGTACACTACAGGTATATTGTCGAACTCCCTAGCGCTGTGTTCTTAACTATCGGTGGTCTCGGGTTCGATCCCCTGTAGGGGTAATTTGAGAATTTATAAATTGTGAATATTCCCTGGTCTCGTCTGGTGAGCTTAGGTACTGGCAAATCGCTGCCCTAGCAACAATAATATGCCGCCCAACGACTCAGAATTCCGTTACGATGTGGCGTAGACATAAGGGAAAACGGTTTCATATAGCTACAATAACCCTAGCAGTTAAGCTACAATCCTAGACAATAGGGCTAAGTAGTAGTGTAACAAAAAAAAAACTTCTTTATGAATAAAAAAAATTTAAGAATTGTAAATTCTTTTAAGCATGATTTAAAATCCTTTCAAGCAGCCTCAATACGTTCTGGTTCAGGCCTTAAAGAGAGTTGCGTCCCTGAGGGCCATTTATTGTTCAAAGCAAGTAAAAAAGAAACGGGGCAAATATAAAGAGACAGTCATAAAGTCGCCTGTAACTTTCCCTCCCAAATAAATTTCAACTTTAACGTATTAGCACAAGTTTCAATCTCGCAAAGTCAACCAAACATCGCATAGTACATTTTATCATATAAGTTATTAAAGTTTATTCAGGAGCTAGTAGTGAATTCTGAACGTCGACTTGAATATACATACATAATTAAATCAGTACGTCATTACTTTAACATTTCCTATTTCGTTTAGTATGTATACCGTGTAACAATTTACTTTATAACCCACACAATAATCGACGTTGTAAATACATATTCATTATCAGAACGTATTTATAACAAACTGTTTACACGAGCTCGACTTTAGGAAAGGATTTAGAATTCGAACCCGTGTCCTTCAAGTCACCGTGCTAAAGATATTAAGGTGAATGTATATTACGAGAAGATTAATTATATATCTTAGTAAAATGAATGCTGTAACTGATTTATCATCTTTAATTACAATTACCTTTGTTACAGCCTTCTAATCAAATTATATATATACATATACATAGGTATATACTTATTAACACAGCTGCAAGCAACGCCATTTTGAAGTGCTTATTTCCATTATAACATTGTACTAACTACACTGAAATGTTCTACAAAAGTTCGCGTTTTGCTTCGTAAAGTCCAGAACTTTTAACTTGGGAAAGTAGACTAACTCTCCAATTGGTATTACGCGAAAACAACATTTATTACAAGCGAGCACAGATTGAATTAGCTCGTGGTAGAATTCCGCTTACTACTTTGTGCAAATAGACGAAGTTCAAGTTATCTGAAAAGTTATTTAACAAAGTTTCATAGCTTTCTTGACTGTTATTGGAGTTTGTACTTTGAGTAGTCGGGATTGAGTTAATTATTGTTTGTCAGGCAAAGTTTTGTTAAGACCTTTGGCAAGCGAGGCTCGTTTGCGTTATCCCATCGAGAGCCGTGACTGTAGAAAGATTTTCCTTCTCTACAATAGACTGGGACTGGGACCGGTTACTGAAATGACTTTGTAATGGCGTCCTCAATAAAACGATCTCCAATATCGTGGGCTTTTTACTTTATTTATGACTCGGAGGAGTTATTTCGACAAACTATTAGTTTTCTTCTTTTCTTTTTAAAGAATGTAGGGATATGACCTACTTCGCTCAAAGCGATAACATACTATAATCTTATTGTTCGTTTGGTTTCAAATATTTATCTTCATGTTATCCGTTTAAGTTGTTTTACATAACGTATTTTATTAAGTAACGTATTCTACATGTAAGAATATCACCTGAAGACTCAAATTGATAGTCATGATGCCGGCTTTGAACTGCACGGACGTAAAGGACCGTCACAGCAGCGTCCATGGAACTTCAAATTAAGTTAAACTACCGGTACTACCTGGGCTGCCTACTAGATTATGTGAGGATGCCCATCGGCGTTCTAGATCAATACAATATGAGAAGAAACACAAAAACAATGTCTGCCAATTTCTTCAAATGCAAGAAATCAAATAAGACAATTATAAGAATACGAAATGAAATCAATATCACCGTACGCTAAGCCAAGGTCACATCGGTCTTAAAATAAATTTAAAATTTCTCCTCTCTGCAACCTACTTACTTTCTCAGATCAATTCCGTGAACACTAAATAAACAATTTTTACTTCGTAGTAAGGCCGTCGTTATTTGTATTCCAGTATTGTTTTGTGATATAATGAATTTATCTTGTATCATTGTTTGTTAACGAATACACCAGGTAATAACGTACTAAGTAGGTGTAAAAGTTGCTAGCCTGTGTTTTTTAACCTAATTAAAAGCAGTGTTTTACTTATTTTATTACTATTTTATATTTAAAAGTTTATAATTACTTCAAAAAGTAGCGCTTATATGACTCTTAGTACTTACGACAAAACTTTTTCACACACAACTTTCGAACTACGAAAAAACTAATAGAACTAAGTTAACTTTTTATCACCTGTCATTTATCCGTACGTCCGGTTCATAAGCAAGGTCAAGAAGTGATCGTAGCGTCCTCCTTACGCTTGCTGAAGTAAACACAAATCACAAGAGCATCATCCGGGAAACGTCACGCGTGAAACACTTCAAAACAACATCTGAAATCTTCGGAAACACTTGCAAACCTCCATAATACAGTAACTAACACTATAAAACCCCAGTTCCGAGTCACAAAAACGTATATCGACTCACAGCCTAACCTCAAAACATCTTACTGACACTCAGCGGCCCACAGGAATTAATAAAAAGTTTCTTTATAAAACAAGTGGGTTGTGAGCATGTTCCAAAATGGCGGAACTTTGCGTTAACTTCGGAACGTAGAGCGACGTGAAGTTGTGGGGTGCGCGTCTCTTGCCGCCCGCGATACGATTGCGCAGTCTCCACTAACTTTTCTCATAACAATTTCACGAAAAAACTTGTAAGTACACAGTTTCCACCATGGAAACTTTTTGAGGTGCCCCAAAAAGTACTTTATGTGTTCAATTAATTTTTAAAAGTACTTTAAAGCGTGTTTAATACGAGTTAGTGAGTGAGATAGACATGTAGAACTCTCAAATCATACCGCGAGTCGCGTAGTCGACAGGGGTTCGGTCGGGGAAAATCAATAACTTACGGCCGACTCTCTCCGCCGCTCTCCGCGTTTAATCATACACTTTGTGAGCAAAACATTAAAACTTGTCCGTTTGTTTGGCGGAGGGAGACGATTGGCATTCGCGTAGCGTAACAAGAAGCGGAGCGCTTAGCGGGGCGGCGAGCGGGACAGACATAGGCGGAACCGGTGTCGCGCTGCTTCTCAAGTTTCGCGAGTTTACTTAGGACAAAGTTTTGCGAGGTGTTCTTACTGAGAAGTACGATTTTGTACTGCAATGTGAGAAAGATTGGCGTCGACCGCTCCCCCTCCTAACATAACTTTGCTGCATTGTTATCGGCGGCCGCAAGATCAAATTAAAAGTTTGTTTAATAACTTGTAAAGCCGTTTATTACGTTCGCGTCCTACTTTCAAATTCCTCCCTTAGTTACAATTAAGTTTTACTTTTACATGTAATTGAAAACTTGTCGAACATAGCTGATTCACTGAACATTTATAATACAGTTTTCCTTTATTTTTTTGACTAATTAGCTGTATATATTTTGTTTCTAAAGAATCATTAAGAGTTTAACCGAACAAGTCAAATATAAAATAAGTATAAAATATTTATGTGCTCTCTCTCTTCCAAGCAATTTGTAACTGCGACACCATCACTATGAATACATTATACATTACTAGTTAAACGGTAATAGCCTAGTGGTTAAGGTTTCACTTTCGGGAGAACCGAATTCGAACCCGGGCTATAACTTTTCGAAGTTAAGTGCGCAAACGTTATGTAAGTAAGAAAAAAATATACTTGTAACGGTTCAACGGTAAAGGAATACATCATGATGTAATTTGCATACATTAGAGCCCTCCATAATGTCTTCAAAGGCGAATGAAAAGTAAACCATCTACGGCTAGTTATGATATTTCACCATCAGGTGATGATGAAATATAACTTTTAGTAATTCTAGATTGATATGTATTGAAATACAAATTGGAAAACTGCTTGAAACTAAGGATCCACTAAATTGATTTGATTCTTTTAGTAATGTAAACAAGTTTTGTCTAGAAATTGTTCATCTCCACGCACCCTAATTCCCCTCTGACCGACGATTATCGTCCAATTAATCGTCAAACAAGTTTGAAATGTTATATAAATTGCGAATTCTCTACTTGAACTTTACAAATGTGCTCGTTCCGGTGCGAATAAATATTCAGCGGAAGATCAACAACTACTGGTGTTTTATGAAATCGACCAACCGGTCTGGCAACTGGTCGGACATTCACGAAGTAAAGTTAGAGAAGCCAGACTTCTACCACCCTCGGGGGTTGAGTATTAACAAGTACTTTACGAGATAAATAAAGTTAGCTTATAAGAGACTGTTGATGTTTGTACGGATTTTTGTGTAAGTTGGAGAGTTATTATACGATTTCCATTTTTGTTAGATAAAAGGAATGTTGTTTTTGATTAAAAAGGCTTTAAATAGGTATTATGTCCGATAGATTGAACGCTTTCACATTATTTGAAAACTATAAAGTATTATTTTCTAATATTATTTTATAACACTATATAGATTCGATTCAGTCCGTCTTTCGAACATGCTAATCCCTACAACTCCTCAAATGATATTGATGGGGCTTTAAAATATAGGTAGACTTTACAGTAACTTATTTATTAAGGATGGTCTGGTCTGGTGGGTGGCTTCGGCTGTGGATAGTGACCACCCTACCGACAAAGACGTGCCACTTAGCAATTTTCGTACCAATTAGATTACATGGGTTAAATGTAACTGACATACTCCCTAACAGGTTACCATCTTAGACTGCATCATCAATTATCACCAGGTGAGATTGTGGACAGCGGCGAACTTGTAGTGAAATTAATTTACTATTTATTCTAAAAAGAAAATAAATAATAAACACGTTTATTAGTGCCAACATCTTTGTTAGCCTATTTATGTGAAAATTGTATAAGCACGTTTTTCTTTATTTGAAATTTGCTCGTACAGCCCACGTTTTCTTTGTTCGGAAATACCTAAAGGTAGCTGAAATCGAATAACGCTTTGCCGGCCGTGAACAATAAAAATATCATTTTCGTTTTATTTACAAGAGCTTGTTACCTACCAGTTCTTGTTAAAACGTTTCACAAGTGGTTATGTCTGTAGACTCCGATTGAAACTAGGATATATTTTTTCAATAGAAATACTACAATTTCTAAACCGAATATACTACTACAATATCTAAAATTATTATCTTAAGGAGAAGGGTAGGTGAAACCGTATTCTGATCTGCCTTCAGTCCCCAAACGAAAATAAAAAAACATTGTATTGCATTTAGGAGAACTAAATTAAATTAAAATCGAAAATTAAAATATATTATTTAATAAAATTACAAAACAATTGTCATACAGTGCTAACGTTTTAGTAAAACACTAAAACAACGCAACAATCTTGACGAAATCTGGCAATCTGACGAAATAACGACATCATGAAGTTCGAATTATAAACTTTGGTCATGTATTATTTTTGTAACATCGTAAAATTGTTTTTTAAACTTAATTTACAGATGGTTGAATCAATTGATTATTACAATCAAAATTATTATTGAAATAATGACAGATTTGTATGACATTCAGAAAGTGTACAGGTACCTACTTTGAAATAAAATATTTGATTTGATTTGATTTGAATTAGAAATAAGTTTCAATCTCGGTTAATATACTTTAGTAGAAAAAATAAATAATATAAATATTTTCGCAAAGCAACGTCGAAGTTACATCTTCCATTCTATCACGACCTGTCAGGGATGCATACTTCAATGGCCGAACAGATCTCCGTGCAGTTTTATTTGTTGTATTTAGTTTCATTCGTTTCTTTATATTACGAGTATAATGGTGCTCAGTAATTTTGTATCATTTTGTCACAGATAGCAGACATCACAGATACAAAATGACTGACCATTTGATGAGACTGTATCTTTTAACAAACATATTATAAGATTTTATTAGGATTCCTTTGATGTATTTAATGCTCCTACTGATAATGTGTAAATGATCCTACATAACAAGGAAACATTTGCCAAGGTTTAGTAAAATTTGTGGTAAAATGTTAATACAATTGTTAGGTACAATTTGGTACAATTTGTGGTAACCATACGAAATAGATTTAGACAATACTCGAAATCTTCTTAATTATGTTTGACGGCCGACAGACGCAGTGGTTAGCGACGATGCTTTCCGAGTCCTAGTCAAACCCACGGTGGGTTTGATTCTCACAACTGAAAAATATTTGTGTGATGATCATGAATGTTTTTCAGTGTGGTGTTTATCTGTATGTTATAAGTATTTATGTATATTATTCATAAAAATATTCATCAGTCAACAGTCATCTTAGTATCTATAACACAAGCTACTCTTACTTAGGGGTTAGATGGTATTAGAGTATTGTCGTAGTATAATAAGTTTTATTAAAGTTTCTCTAGATTTCTTTGGACCCACGTAGATATGTATCTTATTGCATATGGCAAAAACTGCAACTGTGTATTTAACCATGATTTCTGAAATGAGCCAGAAAAGGTACTTCATAAACTTTACTTCGATACAAAACAAATATATTTTTTGCCGTAGTATGTAATGAAAAAATATGTCGTGCTCACATTCCCATCTATCATTCGGTTAACATAAATGTGAACCAAACACATACAAGCTAGCGGGACTAATTTGTAATATTTATGTAACACTACCTCATAAAACGAACGCCGCATCATTATTTTACGCTTACTTTTAACATAGTGTGTTAACGAAAACAGGAGAGTTGAAACAAAGCATTTTTCGGTCGCACGCATAAAAAAAAAATTACGTATATCGAATGCATTAACATAGTTCAAGATATATACTTACTATATTATTCGATAAGATTGCATCATCATCGTCATGAAATCAATGGACATCCATGCTGGATATTGAGGGCCGATTGGCGCAGTGGGCAGCGACTCTGCTTTCCGAGTCCAAGGCTGTGGGTTCGACTCCCACAACTGGACAATGTCTGTGTGATGAACATGAATGTTTTTCAGTGTTTTTGTGTTTATCAATATATTGTAAGTGTATATTATTCAACAGTTATCTTAGTAACCATAACACAAGCTACGCTTAATTTGGGACTAGATGGCGATACTGTCGTAGTATCTATCTATATAGTATCTATATATATATATATAGGAGAAAGTGTGTGGGTATGTTCCGTATAGGCTCCGAAACGGCTGGACCGATTTCAATGAAACTTTCAGGGAATCTCCGGATTGACCTGGCAAGTAATTCTGTATAGTTTGATGACGATCGGAGCACTCCTATTTTTGAACTGTCAAACTGCTTCATCATATACAGCTTTTATTTACAATATATTCTATTGTTGGATGTACATGGGTGTAGATAATGATCTTCACCCGCTCGAGAAGAGAATAGAAGAGAATGAATACGGAGAGAAATCAATGATTTAATATATTATGAGACTTAAATTAAAAATTTGATGATGTAAGTTTATTGTTTAAATAAAATAAAGCAAAATCTAGCCCGGCGAAGCGGGCTGGGTACGCTAGAATTTATTCCACGGTCCAGCGGCTCGATCAAATTTACTTGATAAATAATAGTGTAAATTAAAGCAGTTATTCCTCAAAAAGTAGTGTTTATACCTTTTAGTAAATTTTTCTATTTTCTAAAGTTATTTTTTATTAAAGAAGCGCTTCATGAATCAAATTCATTTCGTCTCCCAATGATACGACTCTGAATAATATTGTATATGTGTACAAGTTTATTTTGGTTGACTGAGCGCGTCTACCTTACATGGAAAATAATATCCTTTGCTCGTATCAAATACTCTGTGAAAATGTTAAGAGGAATTTAAACCTCTTTTGCCGTGCTCTAAGAATATTTTCGTGGTGTAACTTTTATTTATATATATATATATTTGTATGTTGGTTATGTTGTTATTAAATAAAGTAATATTACATCAAATAGCCGATGGGAGAAAAGTGCCCCCTACAGCCCTCCTATTTTTTATTTTCTAAATATTTATGAGATACCTACTTATATCGATATAATTATATCAAATAATTTATTTACTATCTGACACGTTTTTGCTTTTGTCCCGATTTTATTCCCAGACAACCCTTTTAGAGCCGATTAAATTTTTAATACATATTCTTTTAAATGCTAATTAATTATTAGTACCCCTTTACGGGTTGACTGCTCAAATTTTTATGTTGGAATAAATTATATTGAGTCGTATTGTTAAGCTTTTAAAAGTCATTATGCATAACAAGATACATTATAATGAAAGTTATTTGCATTTTGGAAACACTACAAAACAGTTTTTTTCCTAAAAGGCAACATGAAGTTTTAGAATAATGGAATAATTGAAACAAAAATTCACACATACGTTCATACGCAGACACATGTGCCTGTAAATGTGATTTCAAGTCATTACAAATTAGTAAAGGGTGTCGTTTTTGTTCGTTCAACATCTAGTAAACTTATATATCATCATTTTTAACTCATTACCGACCTACTACAGGTCACAGTTCTCCATTCTGCGGAAGTCCATTACGCTGGCTAAGTGCTGATTGATAGACGTCAAAACCCTTCGGGAGGATTATACAGAACTCGGCATGCCTCCAAGGAGTGCTGGCTGAGAATCGAACTTAGTCCCCCCAAAAGCAAGGCCGAAGCCGTTACTACTAGACAATCATCACTTTTACCTATGGATATATCCATCGCTAATGTCATATTTGCGATGGATATAGTCCATCGCAAATATGACATTGTCGCTTCATTAGAGCTCTATTTATCAGCGCTCGGCGCGGCGTCCGTCGGAATCTATTAAGAGGATTACTATGCAGCAAGACGAGGGTCGCATCGTCTCATACGACTAGTGGCACTACGTTACACCGACTTGTTCAAACATGTTTTTTACGAGATTGGATTTGGACCACAGATACACCATCTCTTTTGATTTTTTCCGCTATCTTACAATTTGTTTTTGGGGATACTATTATCCCTGATTCCGGGATGATAGTATCCCCAAAAACAATTTTTTAATAATAATAATAGACTTTATTGACTACAATAGCTATTGCCGCAAAATACATACCATTGCAAAAAGAAAATAAAACACAATTGCAATTCATTCATTTATGTTCGTGCGTATTGGGATACCTCCTCAGTTCTGTGTTGCAGCACCATAGGCAGTAGGTACCTGCAAAGAAATACTGCAACTCTGATTTTCAGTCGGGACCCAAGTATAAATGGATAGTTTAGTTGTTTTCTTTAATACGACTGTTTCATAATTGCATTGCTACGTCAACTGCTACGTGGCTACGAATGCTACACGTGGATAACAAATCATTAAATATATACGAAAAAAGCACTGGTTATAGTGAGGGAGGGGATTAAAAGTGCCCCCCTTACACCCCCCATAGTACTAGAAACCCTCACAAATTGCCGACCTCATCTAACTGCGGTGCACCATGCCGACCGTAGTATCGTCACTCCTCGGCGTGAAAGGATAAGCACTGCGATCACAAATTCGCATGCCAAGCGTGGTACGTCTAGCAGTGTAGGGCCATTAGTAGACGTGATTACCTACGTAACAAATTATATTAGGCGTTGGAGTAAGGAACTCTTATATTCAACTTGCGTTGCTTTGGTCACACATTTACGCAATCTGTCAATGATTATACAATGTTCACAATATTATATCGTTTATTTACATCTTTTACAATAACCAGAAACTAAATTTTTAATAGAATAAGCGCTAGTTCAGACCTGCGTGTATATATTACACTAATTCAGTGTTGAAACAATCCATGGCGAACTCACGAGCTGTGACGGGCTAACCGCGCGGTAAACGTAATGCAACTGAACTGAATACCATACCATAAGTACCATAGAAACTCTATATAGAAACGCGCGGGAGCAGCGCGATTCTATTTTCTGGCGGTTGGGTTGCGGTAAACGCGCGGCTAGATTACCCGCGCGATTTCAATGCGCCATTCCCGCTGTGTCTGAACTAGCGCTAATACGCCATAACAAGATAAAGTTTAAAAATTATCGTTTCCTAACCGCCCATTGTGTAAATTCCATTATTTTATTTACAACTTTGTGTGGCTTTGTAATGACATCATCCAGACTATATATAAAGTAAATAAGATCTTATTTATTGAATGTTATTTTTGGAAATACAACATTTTTCAGGCGTAAACATACAGTAATCTAAAAAGTACCTTATGCTAATAGATATAGATTTATTTTAGATATATAGTAGAATAAAATAATATCCATCATTCCGCAAATAAATCTTCATCTGATGAAATATTTTTTAGAATCCACATAACTTGAAATAAAATATTTTTATTATTCAAAGAAAAATTTTATACAACTTCCTACACGAATAAATACTCCTACACACGTTCAGGAAGTCCAGCGAACTGAATAATGTTTGCCACGTTCCAACAACTACGCAAAATAGACGCTATTTTGATGGCAAAATAGTAAAGTATTTATGAAGGAATCGATTTCTTTGCCGAAGTCTCTTGCGGCCGGTTCCACGAATTCAAGTTATGTAAGTTTAATAGCTTTGAAAGGTCAGGTAACAATCATTTCATTAAAAAATCATTGTAGTGTATCAATAGACTCCGAACTAGGCTAGAGTAACATGCAAGAGGGGGATTCTATGCACGGTTGACCCAGTACAATTCTTTTCGAAGTTAGGTTTTAGTGTTATCTTTCTTTTTGGAAAAGAGCAACTGCTGAGTTTCTAGCCGGCTTCTTCTCGGTAGAATCTGTCTTCCGAACCGGTGGTAGAGTCAATACAAACAGACAGACTTGACGCTTATATTAGGCCTACTTGAAATAAATGAATTTTGAATTTTGAAATGTTAAGTACGAATGGCCTAAACAAATAAGTGTCTTATTATTAAAATTACATGTCATACTATCATTTAATGCAGGCTGGGGAGCTTAAATAAGATTATTTAAGCTCCCCCGCCTGCATGAGACAGCGTGGTGGATTTAAGCTCTATAAACCAATTTTGTCAAAAAAGCGACCAGACATCACCGTATAACTTATCATGATACGACATTTTATATTACACGAATGTTAAGTTTGTTTGTTTAAAACGTTTTATGTGTTACACTTCGGTGTGAATGTGAAATGTCTTAATCCACGTCAGCTAAATTATTTATGCATTTAAAAGGATTTACTCTTAATATGAGGTGTAGCAGCGCGGTCACGACTCGTCGGCTTTATTTCGGCGCTGAAAAGTTAATTAGGGCTCCCTGTGAATGAGTTTGTAACTCAAGAGTCTCTAGACGTATCTAGACAGAATAACATTATATGTAAGTAATCATTGCTATTGAGATCGGCCTTATAACAAACCATTAGCAGACGAAGATAAAAGCATAGACCCACAGCGCTGCTCCAATGTAGGTTGGCGGGCTTTTGTCTATGGACATATATATGTCAACACTCATATCTATTCTTCCCATAGGTGTTGAATGACGTGACTAAAGGCCGTCACGTAAGAATGGGCATCAGTGTCCTCAGTGCTACCACAATCATCTACTGCGTTCATCAACCAACCCATCTGCCCAGCTCTGGTGATAATTGGCCGTCCCATTAAGATATGCCTTGAGTTTGCAGTTGCAGTGTTCTTTGAGACGCGGGGATCGACAACGCCAACTTCTAAGCTCCTGGCTGGTACTGAATAATTTATAACAGTAATACCCGTTACTTATAAATTTAGGCACAATCCGAAATAGGTTAGAGATAACATAATTTCATAAACAGTATTAAAAGAATTTTATCAAATCACTGTAGCATTTTTAACAAAAATACGTAGTCTTTGTTATGCAATCGTGTAACCGCAACTTACCAAAGATTCGTTATGTCGGAGGGCCTTAGCCCGCCATTCCTGAGGTTTACCAAACGAATAACTTAAAACTTCCTCGCGTATATCTTAGCCTCCCCCTCACGCTATGTGGTCGGTCATGTTTCTAACAGGTGAAACGAGTAACAAATCTTATTCATTCATTGTGGAATACAACTCTTTTTAAATCACAGGAACAGTGAGCGACGGGGTTTATATCATATTATGCTATATGGCATACTGGCTTTTGTTTGGAGATTGGGTCCGTGTTTGTTTTGGTGTTTTAAAAATCTCATAAGAATCGTTTTTTATCTGGGATAAAAAGTATACTATGTCCCGTTCTAGGAAGCAAGCTATCCCCTTGCAAATCTGGCTAAGATTGGTTTATGTGTGAATCTAAACATAGGTAACAAAGGCTTTTTTTAATTTATGCATCAAATATTCCGGATCTACGTTCTAGTAAAAGACTATGTTCTTCTTCAGAACGCAACCTATAATCAAGCTCTGTATATTTAATTCTTCGCGCAAAGGTATTTGTAGTGACAAAAAAAAAATACACAGGACACTAACTCCTAGACGGCTAGGCCAATTTTGGTGAAATTTGTAATGTGTGTTTGAGGTTTCTAGGACGGTTTATAATCGCCATTTGTTGTATTCTGTAGATGGCACTAAATATTGGTCCCAAGGATGCATTGAATTTTTTGGGGCCGCTAGATTTATATAATGGATATATCCCCTTTGAAGCGATAAGGCAACCAAATCATGATTTAATAAGGTATATTCATTTATCTATAAAGTTTGTTAAAAGAAACAATTTTGTATATTATAGTGGTAGCATGTTGATTGGTGATAACTACATTCGTTAACTTAAAACTAAAGATATGAGGATTCTAAAAGCCGGGTATTGTATTACTAGATGTATTCATTTAGTCAGACATTAATTCTTTTATCCTCTAAAATAAGGCCTATCATAAAAAGTACTAACAAAATACATATACCAAAGACATATTGAAGTAAAATAATAACTCAACAATGCCAACCTTTCTCAGCTCGTAATATGTATAAACTATAGTTTCAAATTATATCCTCACATTAACAAATTGGTATTTCTTAATGTGAGGATGTTATTTTGGTAGTATAATCTGAATAAAATAGATTTCATAGATCATGTTCACGTGAAAACGGACGTGTTGTGGATCTCACTATTAACTCTATGCTGGTATTAAGTTTTGTGACCGAAAAACATAAGAACAATTGTTTTTGCCTCAACTCGGGAATCGAACATGAAGTCCTAGTCAAACCAGTAAACTACAAACCAATAAGACAGCTAAACGAATGTTTTGGTATCCATTCCCTTTTGTTTTTTTCTTAATACTTATAATAATGCAAAGACTACTTTCGGAAAACTCTCCACCCACACCTACATCGGGTCACAACCCCATTTGTCGCATATTTCCCAGAAGGGCCATTGTCCGAACGGTACCCGGTTCGATTCTTGCCTCGACAATCATATAGTTGTAATTGGTGCTGAGAGATTTATTGCCACTGTCTGGGTGAATCTTCGCCAGCGAACGTTTTATCTAATCTTGCCGCTCATTATTTCTTGATTGAGTGCTTTCCTTTTGTTTTGTTTGCAACATGGTTATTAGATTATTGTGAGAAGAAAATGATTGTTAAGCGCGTTATAATGGTTGTTGGATTAATAACCGCATTAATTTAGAAAAAACTTTTAACTTAAAACGATTATAAAGTGTTAGTGACAACTATCAAGATCTTAGCATTAACGTACATGAAAAATAAAAAAAGACCAATGTGTCAGACTATCTTGCCAGTGTAAAAGAGGCTAGGAAGTTTTCGTACTTCCTAACTAATAGTAAGATATTTTTAAATTCACATAATAAAGAACATACAGAAACAGTGTCGAAAAATTGTTCATAATTCTGTGTTGTAATTATACAACATTTTTTACAAAGCGATCAGAGCTGTTGGTTAGAGCTTCGGAGTCGTTTTCGGGAAAACCGTATACGATTTTCGGGTCGCACCGAAATTAAAAACGCACATAACTCATAAAGGTAAGATTACTTTCTGTTTTTAAATCTTTTTTGCGTAGGAAAACATCGTGAAGGAACCTACATGCTTGAGGTTTCTCCATAATGTTCCCGAAGGCGTGTGAAGTCTAAAAATCCGCACTTGGCCAGCGTGGTGGACTACGGCCTAAATCCTTCTCATTCGATAGAAGACTCGTGTAATGAAGTGGGCCGGTAATGTATTTAATGATGATGACGATAATGAAATTTATCAACAATATCATTGCAACGCAATGCACAGATCGATTAGTATAGCCGCCTTTTTTACATTTTCTTTCATTTCTATTCCTAGGAATATAATTTTTTTTTAGTATTGGTTAGTTTATGATTTGTCACATTAGTTTGACACGCTTGTGTTACAAAGCTACTCATGAGACAAATCATAAAGCTTGTGTTAAAAAAATCAAGTAATAATCTCGCTCTCGTAAAAAATTGTAATCCAAAACTCAAATCCACTCCCATGATTTGTATAAAAAGTTATAAAAGAAAGAAAAAATAAATGAGCTCATAATAAATCCGGCTCGAATAAATGAACTACCTAATCAGTGTTGAGGGAGAAATGGTATTTTTGCCCAATAAAAACAACACTTCTCTCTTCGTAAAAAAATCTCATTTTCCTTTATTGCAGTGGGCCTAATTTGAATTGAGTGCGATGCAGTTATGGCTCAAGAGAGTGGATAATTTTAAGTATCTGAACTGGGGAATGAGGAAAAAACAGGAATAAGTAAAATGTTATTGTTATGAACAATAATAATAATTGGATTTCAGTAGCTTGGTGGAGTTTGGTGCACTAACTAAAATCGGCATTAGATAACGTATTTTCTTTATATATATCGGGGTTGCATGTATAATTTACGATTAAGTTAGTTAAAAAATAGAAAAGATTAATTGAAAATACCTTTTACAAACAATTAACATTCCACTTTTAAAACTTAAAATGGGTACCTACATTCGAAAAAAAGGAGACAACAGGAAAACCGGGGAACTTTGAAATGGTGAAAGTTGGTTCAATCTTTGGTGAGAAATTTAATTAACATTCCAGTGACGAGCGGCCAGCACTAATTGTGGCTGTCAACAGCAGCCCGGTCACCCTACAGGGCTATTTCATGTCAAAACAACTTCGCCGTTTCGAATACACCGTTTAGCGGGCGATCACACTAGATACATGTCGCTGGACAAAAAATTGACCATTCTGCATAGAATCAATGAAGAATCAAGGTTTAGGGCAATACTGTTATCTTAGTGCCTTAGTTTTTTCGACGCCACAGCTGGCTGCTAATGTGTTATATAAGAACTGATACAGCCAGTCGAGCTCGAATAGCTGGACTATCAATTCTACGTACAGCAGGCTAAAATACATACTTATTTACTAAATGGCCCGGAGAGAAAAGAGGAAGTACCGCGAAGACACTTTTTTGATTAACTACTCGTAGTATTGACCATATTGATTTATGACTTGAACTGTTTGAATAATACCCATAAGTCCGTTTAAAATAAAAAAGTCTAAAACTAAAACTATCGTGCAGAGAATATACCGATATGGTGCCGACAGTTTGTTGTATAGATACACTAAGTCAGTAAATAGATACAACTGTTTTTATTTTTGTATGTTTGTGGGTATGGAACATTACTTCGCAAGGATAGTCTTTATATTACGGAGGTGTGCGTGTTGTTTTAAATACGAAACAGTTCTAGATTTGTCGAATGTAATTTCGATTTAAGAGTTCATGTTTACTGCACTATCGAAGCGCATGTGCTAGTGTAAACCGTTGATATGCTTAAGATATGTTTATATACTCGTCGCTCAGAAACATAATAGTTTTAGTTTGGAATTAGTTCAGAAAACTTATACGCCAATTACCTACTCGCGCAATAACTTCGTATACAATAACAAATCAGAGAGAAGACTATTTTGCTCTAGAAGCTCAATATCTGAGCGACTAGACTATCTTATGTCACAAATGAATGACAAAATCTTGGTGTTAATTTTTTCTACTACCGTCATTTCCAATGGCGGGACAACCAATTTTTCTGTTGTCTTGTGTTGTGTTTTTGTGTTGTTGCCTAATTGAAAACATTATCTGTTCATAATACTCTTGTTCTTTCCAAGTAATTGAACGTATCCAATGATATTTATAAAGAAATTGCTACTAGGTACATAATATTCGAGCTTTGTAACTTGATTTGTAACTCAGTATAATATTATTAATCTTTTCAGTTTTGCTTTCAGCAACGTTTAACATTTAATGAATCCGCATTCCTAATCAATGGATTCGGAATGTCACTCACAGGACAAAGTTGCCAGAACTGGAAACCCGGTTATTAATATATTCTTACCTGTTAGATAATGTATTTGGTATAGCTGTTTGTGAAAATTCCTAGTGTTACCAACTCAATATTTGTAGATTGTTGCTCTGTTACTGGCTGTTTAAGATTTAAGTAAGAGGGACTCTCGTCCAGGAGTTCTGTCAAGTATGCAATTTAGAATTAATTTTTATTTTAACCACTAAAACTTTGGAAATTACTAACAACAGTTTTAATAACTAGTGAGTAGGTCTGTAGTTGTAAAGTTTCATCAAATTCTTATCCACCATTCATTACGATTATTAAAAAAAAAATGCAGATGGGGCCTAGTCACTAACTGTACTTTTAAAACTGTCGTAATAGACAGTATTAAAAGTACAGAGAGCGGTGATAACCTAATGGTTGTCGGCCGACTGGCGCAGTGGGCAGCGACCCTGCTTTCTGAGTCCAAGGCAGTGGGTTCGATTCCCACTACTGGAAAATGTTTGTGTGATGAACATGAATGTTTTTCAGTGTCTGGGGGTACATATTTATATATATTATTCATACAAATATTCATTCTTAGTACCCATAACACAAGCTAACGCTTACTTTGGGGCTAGATGGTGATGTGTGTATATTTATTTATTTATTTATAATGGTAAGGCATCGCCTTCCCTTTCGGCGGACCGAGTTCGATCCCTTTCACGAACCTCTAACTTTTCTGAGTTATGTGCTTTTAGTTTAAGCAATTAATTATCACTTGTTTTAATGGCAAAGGAAAACCTCGTGACGAAACCTGCATGCCTAAGAGTTCTCCATAATGTTCTCCAGGGCCGGGAGGCCTAAACCTTTCTTATTCAGAGCGGAGACCCGTTCGAAGATTAGCGTAATGTAATTGAGATTTAAACAACAATGTATTTTTTTTATTTAAATTTAATTTAATTTAATTTAAATTTAATTTAATGTAGTGGGTAGGTAAGGGGTTAAAAATGATGATGATCAATAGTGATCAGATTTTGGAATAGTATGGCGTCAGAATATACCTATTGTTCGCTGAAAGAACGCGTACCTGGCAGGTCAAATAGACGATAAATTTACGACCAAACTATTATTGTTATTATTATTTAACGAATGATTAATATTATTCAAAACAACATGACCATTTGTGTCACTTTACTAAAACTCTTGTAATTTTGCTTTAGCGATAAGACCGCCCTATGCACGCAAAATGATTGTTATATTTTTTTTACTGTGAAGTATTTTGTTATATATGTGAATAAAGTTTTACAAACAAACTATTTTGCTATGAGTTTAATGTTAATTGAACATATTTTTTTTGCAATCCATATTGCACTGTTACAAGGTATGCCTACAGCAAATTCATAAAGTGGGTAAATAATAAAACTTTTGATAATAATAAATTCATATTTGCCAGATATTTTATTAAAGTTCTCTAGAAACAATTAAAATTATATTTGATTAACAACCAATGTGCATGACATTTAAATACGACATATAAATACGACTGCATTATCGATGCACCTCAGTCTTACATGGACTCTAAGGATGCAAAGATACCTCCCGGTGTCTTAGCATCGTTTAACAATATACTAGTAATAATATTAGTAATGCGAAAGCGTGTCTGTTTGTTTGTTAGCTATGCTCAGCTCCACTAATGCACCGATTTTGATGACATTTGCGATAAACATACATATAGCATCCCAGGAAATTACCCGGAGGCCGTTCCTGCGGGATTTGGAAGAATACTCATTGTTAGCTTGCGTTCTAGAGGACTTCAATAAAAAAGACACAAATCCGGACGACGTCAAAGTTTTATATGACCAACTAACAGAGGCCAGGAACGCAATCTTTCAGCAGCTGGACAGTCCCACCTATAACTAGTATCTCAGGTCCCCCCCGTATTTTTCCCTGGGAAAAATCTTATAACATCCTATTTCCTATGACAGCGTCATAATGTCGTATCTAATTGACCAGAATTAGATTTTAGTCGTCCAATTATAAAGAGAAAATTATTCAGCCGTTATGATGTTTCGTTACTTGAAAACTTTTAGAAATACCACAAGTCTCACCTGCCAACTTATAGAATTGAGGCCGGACTTTTTACTACTTTTTGAAAGTCTCTCTGAGTTTTTATGTCCGTTGTAAAGCGTGGCCGCTCAATGTAGCTGTTTTGCATGTAAAGTGAAAAATAATCGAAATGCGTCAACTTGGCGATATGGCCTACATGGGACGTTAAGCAAAATGATCAAAGATTGTAACTGTTCCAAATGACTGTCCATCTATAAATTCCCCTCTTCTAATAAAGAGGAAGCATGTGCAGTTTCTGTCCGTCTGTCATGTCACTTGTACGATAAGGAAGCCAAATAGTTTTTTTTTTGTTTTTTGTTTATAGTAATAATTTTGATGAAACAAGCAGATGGCCCAGATGGTAGGTGGAACATCATCGCCTATACACAGAGCAACACTACGTAGGGCATACGCCCTCTGTCCATCAAACTGATGCGTGGGTGTTAAATCTTATGTGCCTGTAGTTCACCGGCAATCACGCCCTTCAGACCGAAAACAGCAACGCTGCTAGTTGGCAAAAATCGAACGAGCTCTATCAGATAAAGATCTACTACTAGTTTATATAAAACGTAGGCTTACAGAAAAATCCTATTATAATATTAAGGATTACTGTTACTTATTATTTAATTTATCTTTTTATATTCTAATAACTGGGTTTATACGTTTCAATAAAGATAATTATTATTATTATTATTACTTGAAAGATAAAAAAGGTTGGGTTGGGTGTGAATTGCTCTAGCTTCACAGCTTAATATAAATAAACTGTGAGATGGTGATAACAAAAAAAATATACCCGGCTAAGTTTGTTGTGGGCTCTTCTTAGACGCGGGGCGCGTTTGGAACCCCCGTAGCTTTAGGTTTAAGTTGGCGTACGAAGTTATCACCATCCTCTTACAATTATGTAAACATATATGTACGAGTATGAACGCTTCATAAGTGCCTGTGATAGGAAAAAGAAATACTACGTGAACCTACGTGAATAAAGAAATTTTGAATTTGAATTTGAATTTGTATTGTGGTAAACGACTTCCAAACGACACCGGGAGGTATCTTTGCATAGTTCGAGTCCACGTAGGACTGAGGTGCATCGATAATACAGTCGTATTTATATCAAAATACACACTACCTTTATGTCATGAACATTTGTGGTTAATCAAATATATTTTAATTGTTTCTTGAAAACTATCTATTGACTATTTAATAAAATATCTGGCAAATATGAATTTAAAGTTATCAAAAGTTTAATTATTTACCCACTTTATAAATTTACTGTAAAATTTGGCAAGCATCCCTACTTGTTTTTTTAAAAACTTTGGACACTCTTTGCGGGCTGTAAACTCTCGTCTGACTATAATTTATCCATATGTTCATTCGTATACCAAAAAGATAATCATAAGCTCCTATAAACAAAGACAAATTAAAATAGCTTTTGTGGTTGTGTAATTTATTCAAAACGCGATAAACACACGTTCGGAAATCCAAGAATGGTAATTATCGACAACAGTTTACTCCTTTGATAATTACTGGCATAGTTTCCTGCTAATATGGTCTTTATAGAGCAGTAATAAAGGTTAAAGGTACAAAATTAATCCTAATTACACACGATCGCCGCATGGGAAATGACCGAAAACCATTTAACCGTATCAAACATAGATGAGTAAATTTCTTGATGATTGAGGGGTGCAGGCTGTGATTTGGAAACCCCTATTTAAATAATTCAGGACGTGTGTCACATTCAAGATATACGTATGCGGTTTTAGATAGTAAATAGAGTAACGACTAATAATTGTCAGCCCATTTATTTATTTAGAATAATGGAAAGAGTACAGGGAAACACTACTCAAAGAGAAAACAAAAACTATAGGAACAAAGACAATTAATGCGGTTTAGTCACTCAAGCAATCTTTGGTGTCCCAAACTGTATATATGTAGGTACAACGTTTCCTATTGCCACAATAAAAAAAAATGTTGACAAAAAAAAGCCGACTTTGTGTAATACTCATTATTGTATCGTTCATCATACAATAATGAGTATATGTACCATCCACGGTCTTTATCATCAGTGTCAAAAGTTGCAAACTAAAACACGACTTAAAATGTAACCAAAACAATTAGTAATCCATGTATCATCTCTAAATTTTTTATAAAATTTTCTAATAAAATCTTACTGCAAATTTGCTTTAAAGTATAATTGATCATTTTTTTCTGTCAAGAAAATTTAACTAAATCGTGTACAACGGATAATACTAGTAGGTAAGTTTTTATAGTCAGAAATATGGCCGAGAACAATATATTTATTTATTATTTATGTACCATAAATTGTGATTGTGAACATAAGATACATGAAGTGTACAAAGGAAAGCTTATCTCTATAAGAGATCTCTTCCAGCTACCCCAGGATGTGAGTAAGATGACTTAATTGCAGCCTATAATACCTAAAAACGAAACATTTTTTTTCCGTTTTAAGATCTGTTAAGATTTAATAACAGTACTAAGTATGAAGTCGGTATTTAATGTTGTATAAACTTCATTTTATGATACTCCTATTTAAAGACGTACCTATCTTAACTACGCCGATTTCCGAACTCCGGTATTGACTATGCAGTAGGTATGCACCGTCTTTATTTTAATTACCTAGATGATATTCGTGTGTGTCAGCCTTAGCTAGTAGAAGCTTATAGATAGGGAGTAGTAAAATCCACCGTGCAACTTCTAACTGGTAACAAGATTGCCGTCGCCGCCACAACAATTTGGCAACTATTTTATGCACATCCCACGACGAAGTTAGTGCAAGATTAGTGCGCGGTCTAAGTCCTAATTGTACATAATAACTACCGGCAGCTAAGCGGCGAAGCGGCGAAGTTGCGTTGCGGTCTGAGGTCGCGCTTACCTTTGCTAACAATTTGAGGGATGCCAGTCACGTCACCGTCTTTAGCCGATACTTGAATTGTACACTTATGTTAAGCTTGTTCTTTTTATATACTAACCCAAGTAAATGCATCGACTTCAACCTTAAAATATCTTCGTCACCTGATGAAGATACCTATCCACCTAGGTGACTTGCGTTATGGTAGGTAGGAACTTACCGAGTTAACGTACTATGATAAGTAAAAGAAACTTTTTATGATAGATAATGCAGTAAACTATTTAATTTAAACAATTGAATAATCGTTTAATAACAATCTTATGTATAGTTGGGTTAGGTTAGGTTAGTTCTTTATTTGCTGGCTGGGTTGCGGTTGTGTGCGAAAGCGTTCCCATGGCCCAGTCACCAGGCGATGAGTTGCAACACCGTGGGGTTTTAGTCGGTAAGAGTCCTACGGCATGACCACTGCACCTCCCCGTGGTGTAGGTATCGATGAGGATTTTCCCACGAGAAAAAAAAAAAAGGTTAGTTCTTTATTTAGGCGCGGATGTGCGAAAGCTTTCCCGTGGCCCGGCTAGTCATGCGACTGATTGGAACACCGTGGGGTTTTAGCCGGTACGAGTCCGACATAACCACCGTGCCTCCCCGTGGTGCGGTGGTATCCATGAGGATTTCCCCACGAAATAAAAAAAGGTTAGATCTCTATGCCATTAAAATTTCAACTGAGCATAAAATGTACTTAACGTAATTTTTGACTCTATTATATTTCACACATACTTTTATGTAGGTACCTTACCTAATATTTTTACTGTTCAACGGTAATTAAATGTTTCATGAACAGAATTTAGCAGAAAATTAGGGCCTTAAGAGTGTTTACAGTCGTATAATCGTATTAAAAATAAAGAACGAGCTGGCAGAAGCTCGTAGGTATAAGAGAGCCTAACGGTAGAATCTATTTGTAACAAGATTGCCGTCGCCGCCACAACAATTAGACAACTATTTTATCCCCATCCCACGACGAAGTTAGTGCAAGATTAGTGCGCGGTCTAGTCCTAATTGTACATAATAACTGCCGGCAGCTAGGTACAGAGGCGGGGAAGTTGCGTTGCGGTCTGAGGTCGCGCTCACCTTTGCTAACAATTTGAGGGATGCCAGTCACGTCACCGTCTTTGCCGATACTTGTATTGTACGGTTTAGTTATGTTAGAGTCTATATTTACGTACCTAAGCGTATGATACTTCGGCTTACTTCAATTATGTTCATTTAAGTTGGTACTAAAGAAGGAATTTGCTTGCATTATTAGTAAGTAAGTTAAGTTAAGTAGGTAAGTAGGTAGCTTGTGTAAGCAAAAGCCTTTGCCTAGAAGTTTTATATAAAAACAGATCTTTGGTTGGAATGGCCATAATTATTTGCGTTATACGTGATCTTTAAATAAGTTCATTTATACTTAACTTTCAAAAAGAGACAGTTTATTATCAATACAATGTTGAACCTTGTCCTTACCAGCATATTTAGTCTCTCCTAGCAGATAATATTACGGAACGTACGAGTTTGTTTCACCTACGTCTACGAGTAGATAAGGTAGGTTATACCTACCAATATGACAACAAGAGACAGACATATGACAGCAATAGTTATCCATGTATTATGTAGTTCTATCTAGTTAGTGTAAGTGGCCCTGCCGTACTAACAAGATGTAAAATAAATAAATAAATGACATACCTACTTAACGTAACGGGTGAAAACGCGGGGAACGGTGAGTATAATATAACACTGTCGGCGCAGTGGGCAGCGACCCTGCTTTCTGTATCCAAGGCTGTTCGATTTCGACAACTGGAAAATGCTTGTGTGATGAACATGCATTTTCTTCAGTGTCTGGGTGTGATAATTTTTTTTTAATCTACTATAAGTTAACTCATCACTGCAATCTTACGTGGTGGTAAGCGATGATGCAGTCTAAGATGGCAGTGGGCTAACGTGTTAGAGAGTATGGTAATCATGCCCCTAATTGGTTTCTACGCGACATCGCACCGGAACACTAAATCGCGTCCGTAGCAGCACGTCTTTGTCGGTAGTGTGGTATTTAACTAGTCACGACCAAAGCCTCCCACCACCAGAACAGAGGAAATTCAGAAATTATAAATTCACAAATTACCCCTGCCGGGATTCGAACCTGGGACCTCCTACTTAAATTCATAGCGCTTACCGCTGCGCCAGGGAGGTTTTTAAATAATTATCTGTATATTATAAGTATTTATGTGTATAAAAGAATACACATATATATGTGTGGTATGTATAATATATTTTTTTATTCTTAAAAATACTCATCAGCTACCGTAGTACCTATAACGCGAGCAACGCTTACTTTGGGGCTAGATGGCGATGTATTGTCGTAGTAAGTTTTTATTACCATAACTTTGCAGAACTACGCAACCTTAAGTAAGTAGGTAGCCCGAGCCCAGCTATGTATACTTATCATATTTTTCCTCCCTAAAGCAACACACAAAAATTTTATGCAAGTCACCATTAAAACAAAGCGAGTTTATAGCTAATAGTTACGAGTCTCATTATATCTATGCTGCAGTATCTCCCCTGCACCGGTTTACGACTTTTTAATAAACCACTGTCGAGGGTAGATAGCATTATTTTTACGGTCAACACGGGAAGCCCATCCGTCCAAGTTATTTGATTATGAATTACTTTTTTACTCTACCTCTACTTTATTTTTTTATAGGTACCTACGTACCTCTCTTATACTGGAAACACATGGAAACAATGGTACCTATGGCAGACACAAAAAACCCCTCTCATCAAGTTTACTTTTACTTTATAACCAATAACAAGAAAAAGTACTAATTTGATTATTTAAGTCAGTCATTCGTCCGTTTACGGAATTTGGCATGTTTGGAGAGAAGCAGGCATTACTTTGCGGAAATCCATGATATTCTATGAATATTAAGATTAATTTGCTATAGTCCGCGAAAAGCAGGAGAATTTGTATGGTGTAATTTATAATTTCTTCCAAACCATAGCAAATGAAGCTTAATTTTCATAGTATTTGGCATGTTGTTGTTTGGCATAGGTATCTCGTGTTTTATGAAATTCGACTACTTGCCTACATCCAAAAACGGCGTACAGGTAAACGCAGTGTTGGTCGCCCCCCAACGAAGTAGTCAGACGAAATCAAACAAATCGCTGGGAGCCGCTGGAGTCAAGCGGCCCAGGCCCGTGGATTTTGGAACTCCCTACAAAAGACATATGTTCAGCAGTGATGATATTGATACAGAAATGACGCAGAGTTTAGTAGTGTGGACTGAAGATAAAGGGCGCAATATCTATATATCTACCTACAAAGTGGGTGTTAAGATCAGCAGAAAACCACTCTCATCAAGTTTACTTTTCTTCATAACCAATTTAAAAACAGAAGGACTAATTTGATCCTTTAAGTCGGTCATTCATACTTTTACGGATTTTTGCTTATACATTTGACACCACTACATAGATATTTCGTGTTTAGTGATATTTGACTAGATACTTACATCCAAAAATAGCGAGCGTACAGGTAAACGCAGCGTTGGTAGGTAGACAGACGACATCAATCAAGTCGCAGGGAGCCGCAGGAAACAAGCGGCCCAGGACCGTGGGTTTTGGAACACTACAAAAGACTTGTCCTACACTACAACAGAATGCCCAGCATTGATGGTGATATTGATACAGCAATAAATGATTTATAGTTTAATTTTGTTGACGGAAGGTACGAGGCGCAAGAATCTACCTACGTTGTGTGTGAATGTTGAGATCAGAGGGTAGTTGTTTATAAATGCGAAGCGAGATTTCACAGTACATTTACATGCATGATTGGATATAAGTATCTATATACCTACCTACTCACCTATACCTAATTGAAACGCTGCATTTCGGCGATTAATGTGCAATTGAATTTTGGTCGTCAAAAGTGTTAGAGATTCCATATCGTGTTATGTAACTACAAAAAAATAAAACATTTAATTTTCCATCACAAAGTTAGCGTGACAACGTTACAATGAAATCGTATTGTATTGTCACGGGCCTTGCAAACCGCGTCAATCAATGACAAGTTCGGAGGTACGCCAGCCGGTAACGCGAAGCAATTTGATTTGAATTCTGTTCTATTTTGAAAGGTGTCCCCCAACTTTATAATTGGCGCCGTGTCGACTCTGTTATTAGCGGTACGAACAATGCGCCAGTGGTAACAATGCAAGAATATATCGCTACTCGTAATTTCTATTGACATTAAACGAAAATATCTACGTTATAGGTATAATAAATGTTATAAGAACTTGCAACTTGAAATAAAAATAAGTAATAGTCATTACCTATATGAGTTCAAACCTACCTTAGCCTAGTTTATAAGCACTTTTAAAACGTAAAGTCTGTCTGTTTGTAGTGAATCTATCACCGTGCCGGTTAAGAATACCTACCTATCAGTATTTACCACTGAACTGCATTAGTTACGAAACGCTTTGCTTTGTTATTACCTAAGAAGGCTGTATTTTAAAATACTCACCGTATACATCTGGCATACCAATTATTTGGTTCGATTTTCATCATCTGCTTTAAACTCACGCTTCTCCATAAACACCATACAATCAAGTGTAGATAATTGTAGCCAACCCTAAGGTTCTTTATTTAAAGAAACGAGACTACCTACATCCAAGTTAACTTCGATTTTATATAAATCCCGTAGGAACCGCTCGTTTGCCGGAACACAAATAACCGGATATATACGTGTAAATAAAAACGAAATAATACTACACACGCTTAAGAGGTAAATTATGTATCATAATGTCTATGAGGCTTATCTGTGATTCCCAAAACTTAATAGTTTTTGAGTAAACAAATGCCAGTTTTTACTGAAGGAAATCAGATACAGCCCTAACATCACATGCAAAATTAAAATCATGTGACTAACTTTATTAGGTACCTACCTACGCGTCGCGTAACGCAGGTACTATGTGAGTGTCGGTCTTTTATATTCAATATGTTTGTAATATGCAAACACATACAATTTTTTTTGTATGGACAAATAAATATGTTTCTTTTGATTTAATATTTTTACAGGGTGTTTCTTTACGAAGTATACTTATGCGACCTTCAACATTATTTCGTAATGCGGTTAAACGTTGTATATACCGATGTAAAATTAAATTTACAGTGATAGCCTAGCCTTGTGAGATACGTCCTTCTCTTCCTCTCGCTTGGGTAATTAAATATCACTTGCTTAGACGGAAAATATCGTGAGGATACCTACATGCCAGTGTTCACTATATTCCCAATCAGAACTTGGCCAGCATCGTAGACGTCGGCCTACTTACGACTTAGTGTTTAGTTGACGATCGAAGTTATCACCATCCCCTTACAATTATGTAAACATATTATATGTACCTATGAACGCTTTATAAGTGCCTGTGATAGGCCTAAATGAATAAAGAAATATTGAATTTGAATGAATCAATTTTAAAAAGTGCTCAAATGGACGATGTACAACTGGGAGAACCAATGGGCGTAATATGGTCCTATCTCCAAAGGTGCTTAAATAGCATTCTACACTTGTAAACTCAGCATTAGTAGGGCCCACCAGGTGTAAAGGCAATTTTATCAAGCGTCACAACATCGTGGTGTAAATACAAAAGACGTATGCCCAGCAGTGGACATCACTCTGTTAAAATAACGTGAAGAATAAGGGATAAAGAAATAAAAGTAAGCATTATGTTTTTAAATTTAATTTAATATCCATACATAAATGGACAAAAAACCTCATTACTTCAGCAATGTCTTTATAATCGAACTAGTATAAAAACATTGGTAAAGTTACTTAAAATATCAAATAGAAAAATTATATATGAGGACCCTAAAAAAAGGAATTACGCAATTAATACTAATCCTTACAATTATACGGTTACATTAATCTAACTCTACGTGTATGTAGTTACGTTAGTGTGCATCTCCTAAACATTTTGATATCATTATTTTACTATAGAACACATTATTGTTAAGATACGTATACACTGTGTGCGTAAAAACCTATAATACACTGGTATCTTAAGGTAACGCTAGCCGGCCGCATCACCATCCAACATTCATCGCGTTAACCGTACCTTAATCTTAACAACATATACTTTTGTAATTTCCCCTGATTGAATTGCTTAAATTTCATAACTGGGGTCATAAATTAGAAATCAAATGTAACTTTTATGTTTAGATTTAGGTGTACATTATGTGTAGTATATCTTGCTTAGTTTTGAGGATATTAACACTAGAATGACACTAGAAATTAACACATCGGTCCGGTAAGGGCCACCTTAACATCCCGGATAGGCATGCAAAAATATTGAATAAAGATTATTCAATTTATAAATAAATAAATGACTTGAGTAAACTATTAAAGTTAATGTTTTAATTAAATCGATCAACTTTATTGTAGCGTCAACTACTCATAACAAAGATCCACCTCATTTGTTTTTGAGAAATAAATGCAAACGAATTATTATTTTTTGGCACAAATATACTTAGTTTATAGTGTAAACGCACCTTAACATGAATAAAAAGATTCCTACAGATTATTACATGGTTAAAAACATCCGTTTGCCGTAAAACACGTCACTATACTGACAATAATTAATCAACTACACATTAATCATAGGTACCTAGTTAATTAGTTTGTTCATGATCTAATCGGCAACTAAAACGAGCAAACAAAATAATATTCTGAAATTCAAATGTCATAAGTAATCCTGTATAAGAAAAGTTTTCATTTTTGTATCAAATCATGAATAATGCGTAATATACTAAACCTGTAATAATTATTGATGCGATCATCCCATTCCTTTTTATTGGCTGAATTTATTTATATTATTGTTGCCGATAATATAAGCCAATAGTAAAACAGTTTCAGGAAATAAAATGGATTGGGATTTATAGTTTATCGCGCGCGCGACTGACAAACTTACAAAGTTTAGCACAGTTTTGGCAATAAACATCTATTTATTTATAAGAGACAGTAAAAATTAAATTGCATTCAAAGGACATGTTATATCTGAATTAATGTCTATGTTTACATCAATCCGCTATTCACGTACGTAACTTAAGCTTGAATTATGGTACTTCCGTCGCATGTAATGCCCGATTTTAAACGCTGTTGCCGTTTTCAACTTTAACTTCCCTTATTCAGAGTTCAAAGTTTGTTGCAACTACCGTTTTTATAGCATAAAACGACCCCTCGTGTTATCTTTTACATTTACTACTTGTAAACGTTGAACACGAGGAGAATGGTATACTAATTCAGTTATAGAGAAAGAGATAAAAAAAATGATAGTTCTAAAAGTGCTACCCCTTTTACAACTTTCCTTGCAGAAAAAGATGGAACTAGTTCCAGATACTTCATTTTCTATTTAAAATGGTACCAATAAATGTTAAAAACGTAAATAGCGGATAAACGTAAGCGTAGGTGAACGATTCCATGATTTCGATATAAACATAAACGGCAGTCAATCGCCAATATAAAAAACATAACTTACGCAATCAAACAGTCTTATGCATCATTCAATTTAAAAAAAAATGTCATTCAGCAAAATATATCAACCAATTAAAAAAAACACACTACAAACTCCATAAATGCACGTACATATTAAATGAATCGTACTTTCTATCAAGTATTAATTTAAAGCCTATGTCATATCTTATAGTGTAAACAATACCCTATTCTCCGATTACACGCATTTCATACGTTCGCGTACAAAACTCGATATAATCAATGCAGGGCGGTAATATTCAATCGATTTTCTCTATTATAATAATAATAATAATTTCGAATACTTTTTCCAGGGGGTAGCACCAATGATATTTAAGAATTCCTTCGCCTTCAGAATAAAAAAGTAAGATATAGGTTGTAAATTGTTCAATAAACTTAACATTTGTCTTTGAAATACATCCCTTTATGAACCATGCGATTTTTGTTAATCTATGTTGTGTTACCGGAAGGTAAACAATTCTTTCTAAGATTCGCAATTTCGCTAGATTTCGCAACAAAATAGCTTTCATGTATTCAATTAAATGTTAATTGAACACATAAAAGCTATTTTGTTGCGATTGATTTTTATATCGTAACTTATATTAATTATTTATTGATACAATTTATATACTATATATTGTTAGTCTGAAAAAATGCAGTTTTATTTAAGTAAAAACATTAAATTTATAAATTAGGTCAGCTGCCTTTGATATGTTCAAAGAATGTTATATCACAGAATTGAACATTTCTGATTTGAAACTCTTGCGAGTTAAATGTCATGATTTAACGATTTCCATGAGATCTTAATATTATATAAGTTGCAAAACAATAGTCGTTGGATAAAAACTTAATCGTATTCTTTATTCGTTTCAACAATAACTTATTAACGCACTATTTATTTTTAAGGTAGACACATATTTGTTCATCGCCCTGGTACATTAGTGGACAGTGTTTAGAAAGCAGATACGAATTGAATACATATTTAGATTCAATTAGCATTTTCACTGATATTTGATGTTAAAGAACGATTTTTTTCATAAAACCCGCACCTTTGTCAACTGTAAAGGTAATTAAAATGCATCGACAAATGAGATATATAGATGTAGGTAATAATAAAAGTAATCGAGAGTTCAGAGTAGCGTTTGAACATTATGTGTCTAGCTTAAAACGTCTAGCTTAAAACACCACTCCGTCAAGTACATTAAAACAAAACTCATTCTTAGCGTAAGAGGGCAATTAGTTGAAATTTTGTTCCTAAGTTAGTATAGTACTTAAAAACCCATTTATCAAATTCACTATTAATGATTTGATGAATTCACTACTGTTATTTTGTACTCGTGTCCTGGTCTTACACTCTTAGGCTGTGTTCAGATGGCAAAAACATAACGCGCATATTCGCGTGACATTCATACACTATACGTACTATAGTTCACAAGCGAGGAAGCTGAAATCAAGTAAAATCACTTAGACAATAACACGCACACGAAAACTCTTTTAGAAATACACATTTGTTTCTAATTCTGTAGTACACGGATTTCTAAACATAGGTTACTAAATTGGCTGGTCTAAAAGAGTGGCATGAATCCCTTTCACTTTTCTTTTTTAGATCTAACAATTTATTTTCTTTAAATATAGAGATCTGATTGATTTCAATAGAATTAACACAGCGTGTGTCCATCCGAAGACAAGCTTTTGCTTTACGCACTGCGCGTTAACACTCTTTTTCTAAGCCCCTAGTGATTTCGAGTGAGAAAACTGCCACTGATATGTAAAACTTAAAATGTTCTACAAATTAACAGAAAATATTTTAGAACATACTAATCTTCTTGGTGGGAATCAAAGCGTTAGCGCGGACGCCGATCTGACATTCAGAAACCTTAACTACGGGTGCAGAACGTTTGACCGCACGTCAGATTTTTGCTATGTGAACAATGCCTTATACAACAATTTTGGTGTGCTGTTGTTGAATTCAAAGGTCTGTGTCGTACCAGGCGGCGACGTTGTTATTGTCGAGTGGCGGTTCTGGAAAAGCCAAGTCTGCTGATGCGGCACCGGCGCCGTCAGCTTCTCCGATGTCCATGTCCATTCCGAATCCTCCGCCGATCTCGAGGCCCTGCATTGAATCTATCGGTATCTGATCGTAGCCTGTAAGGGAAATGTCTCTTTAAGTCGTTTTCCAAACCACTGATATGGCTTAGTCATTTACCACTGTGACTGAAACATGGTCTAACAACGGCATTCCAGTGAACTTGTCCATATCTAATTTCGTTTGTAAACAATTATAAAAAAAAACAATATGTTACGTTAGTACATATATCTCATAAATCCTATTAGAGGTCTATACTCAGCCTATTAATATAAGAAAGAGAGAAAGATAAATTTAAGATATTATAAATTCGGTGCACGGAAAGTGTGAGCGATGTGTGCGGCGAAATCACTGTCCTGATAATTCATACGAACGCAAAAATTTATAAGTTTCGCACGAATTTGGTTCAAAACTATTGATATAAAATAACACTACAGGAATAGTAATATAGACTAGATATACTAAAAATCCGATTGATTAGAGGGGGTGCTCGTGTAAGACTTACTTAAAAAAGTCACAGTGGTAAAAAAGCGAATATCGGTGAGGCGCGAAAATCACGAAAATTACCTTTCGCCACCTCTGCATAGTGACACAGATAAATTTATGCAATTAACCAGCCCAACCCCAAGCACGTCAAGCGTGTTAGGTCAAATCAGCTCGTGTTCTGGACATGATATGCATTTTCTCTACTTTGGCCTAAACTGTCATGTAAACCATCTTTTCATTTTTTTTTTCAAAGTGAAGCTTCTTTGATAAAAATAGAGAGTGTATTAAATTGTAAAAAAAAAAAAAACAAATAAAATAAAAACATATTCTTTATTATTTACATCAATAGTCTATATCAGTCCACTGCAGGATTGAACGCCTCTACCAACGGCAGGGTTTGCTCAGTATCATCACGCTGGGCAGACGGTTTGGTTAGATGGTAGAAGTAGAGTAAGGGACACCCAGAGAAACAGGTGACATTACATTTCTTTGTGTAAGTTTGGTTTAGGCATATTTTTTAATTCTTAAAAATTATATTTTAAAGTTAAGCAAAAGAGCGTTTACAGACAGGTAAAAAAAATACTTTTATTTTAAAACGGCCCATTTGATTCCCTGCGTACTGTCGTTACGAACGTGCGTACGTACGTACGGCGACGTACATGAGGTTTGAGCAAATTTTAAATCCATGAAATAGAAATTACGTAAAAACAATCACGTGGATAAGCGTGGGGAAAGTAAGCAGAGGACTTGTAACGCAATCAACAGTCATCCATTTAATTGGCTTCAAAAGCATGAATGATTCGAATATCTAACATACTGTATAGAAATAATAAAATTTAAATCTATTTATATTTTAGCAATTCTACTACCAGTTATGGGCATACTTAATTACATAATATCATAACTTAATTAATCGTTAAAGCTAGACTCATGTATGCGAAACACGTTGTTAAAAAAGCGATGTATTTCACAAAGTTAGTCAACGCTACAATGCAATTGTTATGCTTGCTATATAAAAAGATACGTGCAATTTAATTAAATACAAAAAATATACGTTTATCACACCACAAAAAAACGTTATAATATAATATATAAAGGCGCTTCTTTAACCATACGGTTTCCGTTTAATTGAGATATCTCAACTGTATCGCAACTAGCAAGAGTGATGTACTACGAAATATGTAATATGAAAAGATAAGAAACTTTTGATTTCGGTGATACTGTCGTGGAAAATCCCTTTTTTTCCCTTATAAAGTAGAAATAATTGACGCATCGCGAAGATATGGCCACCTGGTGGTAACTCGAAAACCATCTCCCAGGAACAGAACAACGCTTCGCTGGGCATGAAAACATCTACGAACTACATCCTACGAAGTGCCACTATGTGTACCAACCTAAGACGTCGGTGAAAAGCTTCATATGTCTGCAGTTACTCCAGAAACCACGTCCTTGAGGCCGGAACACAGCAATGCTGTTTGGCGGTAGATAGAAGTATGGCCGTAGTACTTCCCCGGATGAGCTCTCAAAAAGCTACTATCTAAACTACTCCTAATACGTCGGAATGACTGTCTATTATGTTTGACAAAAAGAACGACTGCACGATCAACTGTGTTCTTTAATACTAAACTGATCGCAAGACTGAAAACATGGACACTGGACAGCCCTTTAAACGGAATCCATGAGAGCCTCAATTAACATGGCATAACTTCGGAATAACGTCGGTAGTGTTTCTTTAACTTTCAAACGCGCGACAAAACACTTTGCAAGTATTCCAACGATATGCCATGTTTATTGATAAGGCCTTTAGTGTTTAAATAGCGCCTGAACTGAGTTAGAACACCACAAAACAATCATAGTAATAATATTCCCATCACCTGTGTTTAGTGATATATAGGTCCCGGATTAAGCTGCATGTAAAGAAGAGAGAAACATATTTATAGAGATTTTTACGACATTCTTACAATATAAAACAATAAACATCCATTTTCAGTGCTCTATCAACATACTTTTACATTGAAATTAAATATTTTTTCTATCTAATTACAATGTTAGTTTCTAATGATATAACTTTGAACACACGCAAAAGAATAAATTTTTGGTTTATTTCTTATAAAAGCAATGATGTAAAATAAACTTTCACTTTGAACTAATCAAATTTGAGTGTTACAGAAAACAGACTTAAAATATTTTGCTGATTCCATATCTTTTAGAAAGTCAAGATGTAGATGGAATTATGGACAGTATAATACAATCTTAAATCGCTATGTAACGAATTTGGCATTCAGTTCTAGGCCCCGAACACGACAAAAAAGTTTTTTAATTATTTTTGCAATTTTGCATGCTTTTTGTTATTTAATAGATGAAAAAAGATTTTTAGTCTTATTTGACTACAAATTAAAGCATGCTAACGCTGATAAGCAATTTTAAACTTTTCCAGATCTATCTATTTATTCTATCTATTTATATACTATTTTAGCATAAAAACCGCGAACTTTCTAAACAACCAATGAAAAGTGATAAAAATCACTTTTCATTGGCTTTTATTTTTATACATAACTTCAATTTTTAACCACTCAATCATAAATCATATCTATATTTTGTATAACATTTACTTTTGATAACTAGTATATGTAAAAAAAATTACACAAAAAAGGTGACGAAAAGGGTGTGGTAGTTAAATAGATTCCTAGAACCAAGAAGAGATAATTTAGTGTTTAATGAAAATTCATATTCTGTTGCATGTGCCATTTACCATTCTACATGTTAGGTTAGTCGTTCAAACAGTGTGCAGGTGTGTTCACGTCTTACCTTGCTGGTGGAAGGAGGGCCGCGTCCCGTACAGGCCCTCATAGCCTTGCTCGGGCCCGAGCATGTCCTATCGAATGTTACATCTTATCAACACATCGAAAACAAAAATTGGGAAGCAAGCCAATAATATTTTCTACGTAAGATCAAACTAGGGATATGAAGAGCTTAATTTAAAAGCTTATTGTTGGGAACGTTTACAACGTGTAACAGAATTACGAAAAATATTAAAGGATGCATAAATATATTTCATAAAGAATCCCCTTTTAATTAGTATTAAATCAAAAGAAGCATATTTATTTTTCCATACAAACGAATTCAATACATGTCAAAAGACTTGGAGTCTCTACTTTTGACAACCCTATTGAAGATAAAGGACCGAGACCTGCATAGTGCCACTACGCAACGCGTTCCTAAAAAAGTGATACATGATTTTAATTTTGCATGTGACGTTAGGGCTGTATCTGATTTCTTTCGTAGAAATTATGACAGTAAATAAATAAATAAATAAATATACTACGACAATACACACATCGCCACCTAGCCCCGAAGTAAGCGTGTTATGGGTACTAAGATAGCTGTTGAATATTTTTATGAATATAATACATAAATACTTATAATATACATATAAACACCCAGACACTGAAAAACATTCATGCTCATCACACAAACATTTTCCAGTTGTGGGAATCGAACCCACGGCCTTGGACTCAGAAAGCAGGGTCGCTGCAAACTGCGCCAATCGGCCGTCAAACACAGTGTTCGACAGTGGTTTACTCAAACATTGTTAGCCTGTGAAGTATTATTTCGGTTTTAATGTACTCGTTGTATAAGCACGCAATAACGTAATATTACTGTTATAGTGTTTATGCTCGGTCGTGAAGACTCTGCCAATTTAAAATGCTAGCAAGCCTGATAGCCTGAAGAAAAAAGAAACCTAGTCTGATCTTACGCTTAAAAGAAATCACATTAAAAGCTATCGCATATTAGGAAACGCTGTTAAGCGTGGTAATGGAGGCATTGTGTTTATTACCACACAGAATGTCCTAATTAGTGCGTATCTTGTCTTGAAATATAAGCAAATGTATATTTTCCTCATAAAGATAATTCTATTGAGTGAAGTCTCAGGTTTTCTCGCAACAACGCGTAAGTAACTTTTTGGAACATTTAAAACATCAAAACTGACACTCAAGATATAACAAACTTTATAAACTGGTGGATGAACTGGATTGCTTATACTTCAATATTGGAAACAATTTTTAAATATATTTAATATGCAAATGATAAGGGCTTGTAATCCAGAAAAGCTTGAATTAATCTAAAACAAAGACAACAATGCATCTTAAATAACCACATAAATGTGTAGACATAAATGTTTGAGTAGGCGGGCTAACCTGTTAGGGAGTATGGTAGTCATATCCCTAATCGGTTACTACGCGATATCGCCCCGGAACACTAAATCGCTTAGCGGCACGTCTTTGTCGGTAAGGTGGTAACCTCCCACCAGACCAGAGAATATTCAGAAATTATAAACTCCCAACTGTCCCAAAAATGAGCCTTATTAGGATGAACTGACTACAAAAACTAACCTGCAAGTCGGGTTGCATGGCCAGATCGTTGGGCCACATCTGGTGATCGTCGCGGAACAGTGAGTTAGTCAGCTCCATGGAGAGCCGCTTCTTGTAATCGTGCGGCTTGTCCTCGGACATGCGGAACAGCACCGCCGCCGCGTACGTCGCTACACCTATAACGTAGCAACGAACAGCTCATAAAATATGACAGTAAATAGTAATGAAATTGTCATTACTACTATTCAATGTTCTTATAGTAATGAAATGTCATTACTATTTACTATGGGCTGCTATCTACACACAGAACAGAACGCGCCATCTAACTTGGCCGGCCTGGTGCTAGGTCTCCGAAAGCACGGTAGCTTGCACATCATTTTTATAGCTAAAAAGGATACTAACACAACACTCGTATAAATTGGACTTGCGTTTAGTAGAAACGAAAAATCAGTGGCTTAATATAGTTGGCATAGTATTATCGTGTATGATCGTACAGTTGATTCAGAGAAATAGATGAACTTGTCAGCCTAGCTCGCGCCACCTGAACTGCTGATGTGGCATGTTGCGCGATTGTTTTCATAATGCTATCTCATTTTATGGCTATAATGGTGGTATGCCTTGGTACAAGATTTGCTCACTCGCAATAGATTCGTTTTCGCATATCAAACTCTGTACCGTCAATGTAAAATGGACCTAATGTCACTCGTATTTGAATTGCAATTGAAATTGAAATCCTGTACTTCTGAAATTCATTTTACTCCCTTGTAGAAGTTGAGCTTTAGTTCATTATGAATAACATTCATTTTACTCTGATGTCATTTCGATATTCGCTACGCTAGAAAAAAATAAAATACCGATTATTTGCTTTGGTTCCCATTCCTAAAAACGCATGTTCTAGTTTATATATGGATATTTTTTGCTACACGGCCCTTGCTTATTTGCACCATGTTAGTACCACTATTTTTATTAATGTAGTCGGTTGTTTCAGTATTGAGTCTTTTGTAAACTTAAAACTAAAGCTACGGGTATTCGACAAAACCGAATCAAAAGCTTAGAAGAAGCTCGCAATAAATTTAGCGGGGAAAATCTACCGCATCATTGAAACGATATCTGCGCAGCCACAAGAGACTTATTCCAGTTCAGCCAACTTAGATCGCGCGTACTGTAATATTATGAATGTTTTTTTAAGGACTTTTGGGCATGTGAAGAGATCTTCACAAGAACGTACAGTTGAGGGAAAGACATCGTCAACTAAACTAGCAAAAAACTAAAACCGTTTTCGGAAGAATTACCTCTTGATTTTACTCGATAGGGAATTTAAAAACGCATCACAATACACAAAAAAAACCTTCGGTCATTCCGCCACTTAAAAGTATGTCGTGTTGAGTTGAAACAAAAGAAAATTTTAACTTTACATATTATTTTTAATTAATAGTATTGTGAAGCCATGACTCCTGCGATAGTTTTAACTGTTACAGGATACAGTGTCTTACCTATATCTATGGTAATAATGACTAAGTACTAAAATGAAGATACTGGTAGTTTTTTTGATTAAGGTCAACCAGTTTTTAATTCGGGACTCTGATAAAACATATCGATGCCCGTTTTCTTCTGACAATCGATTTATGTACGGGATTTAAGAGGATTTATATTATGGGTAAAAACTCTTTCTCCAGCACAAACGAGCTTTGATAGTTTAGCCAACGACATCACAAACTCAATATGGCGGTTTATCCATTCGGGAACAGCAGCTGTAAAATTCAGGAAAATAACATGTTATCATAAAGTATCTAGCTCTAGTGCTCCAACCGAAACTTACTTAAGTTTTTATTATATTCTTTTAAACCTGTGAAAAGTAATTTTTATTAAGTTATCACTGCTATAAATCATTCGCATCTACGTAAGGTACATCTAAATAAGCAGTCAAATACCGTATTGGCGGGAAACTTGACTGCAAGGCAAATCAAACTAGTACTGGAACTTTAATAACGTAATTTTGGTTATATAAGCGTATTTTTGGGGAGGCGTTATCTTTGTAAAACGACCATTATCTGAAAGATAGAGAACTAAAAGGTTCTGAGTACTGAGTGTGACAGTTTCTACCTTCGTTTACTTATTCGATCGCGAAAAAGGTAACTTCGATTTATATGGTATCAAACGACAGCACGGTTTCCTAGTACTGTAACTAGACTTAAGTAAAGTCGAAGGTAGAAAATTTAACACTTGGCACTCTGTTCCAAGTAGGTATTTAGTTCCATCTTAGATCTTTCGAGATCATACCATTAATAAAGTTATGTATAAAAATAATAAGTACCTTCATTACGAGAATGCAGCAATTCAGTGAGAGGAGCCGTAGCACCTTCGGCTTCTATCATTTCCGCCCCTTCTTTATCTGCGGCCAACTCACAGAGTACCCCGGCTGCCACGCGCTGTGGACCGAAAATATTATCATTTTTACACACTTAACTTTTTCTGCTTACTAACAGTGACCCAGTTAATCTATGTAATGATTATTCATTAGCAAAATAAGCAAAATATATTTTATGTATAAGAAGGCCCTGTGCGGTATCAATTCAATCAATTGCGTTCGTACTTCATATAATCTTCGTTTAATACATCGAGGTCACTATACTATTGATGAATTTCTTAATGACAAGGTTGCCTGGAAGCAAGCCGCTACGCTTTCATCTCACACAAGATAGAACAAAGATTGTTAAATTGTAAAACGATATTGGAATAGAGCAACTGCCAAGTTTCTTGCCGGCCTCTTCTCGGTAGAATCTGCCTTCCGAACCGGTGGTAGAGTCACTACAAACAGATGATTGACGTTTCAAAAGTGCTTATATTAGGCCTACTTGAAATAAATTAATTTTGAATTTTTTAAATGCAGAAATTAAGTGTTTTAATTTTTATCTCTGGTGCAGTGAAAATAGGTATATTTTAGATATTTCATCGAGTTTTTCTGTAAATCGGATATACTACAGTAGCTAATAAAAAAATCACTGTATATCATAATTTTTATCTATAATAATAACTAATGTGTCATCATCATCATATCAACCGATAGACGCCCACTGCTGGTCTTTTGAAGGGACTTCCAAATTCCACGGTTTCGTGCCGCTTGTGTCCAGCGGCTCCCGTGACGCACTTGATGTCGTCTGTCCACCTCGTTGGCGGTCAACCGCTGCGCTTACCAGTGCGGAGCCGCCATTCCAGCACCTTGGGACCCCAACTAATGTATTAGTAGACAGAACAGAAGGTATATGTAGATCATTCGTTTTTGATGAAAATTGTGTTTAAGTAGCTTAAATGGTCTGACGACGTAATGTTCCAAGGAAATATTTATTGGGGTTAAATTTTACTTACTTGTATGTTCTCTATTTCATTGAAAAGCAGCTGCACGAATATCGGTATGACGTTCTGCTGTCGGATCAGAGTGCGATTGAGACTCTCTCGCGCCAGAATGTGCAAAGCCCCGACTGCGCCTTCCACTATCTCTTCCATACGCACGCCGTCTGCGTACGCGCCACCCGTTCCACCGCCGCCGGTAACAGAACCGCGTTGCTGAAACAAAATCAGGCTTAAAACTTGAACGGAACAAGTATCGAACTGGAAGGTGTGATAGCCTAGTTTTAAAGGCTTCGATTTCTCATTCGAGGGGACCGAGATCGAACTAAATTTTTTGGAGTTATCAGCGTCATCATCACTTCAACCGATTGAAGTCCACTGCTGGACATAGGTCTTTTGTAGGGAGTTCCAAAATCCACGACCGTGGGCCGCTTGTTTCCAGCGGCTCCCAGCGACACGTTTGATGCCGTCATTCCACCTCATCGGGGGCCGACCAACGCTGCATTTACCTGTGCGGGATTGCCATTCCAACCCAATGTCCATCGGTTTGGAGTTATGTGCGTTTTTAATAAAATCAATTAAAATAAATAAATAAATATACTAAGACAAAACACACATCGCTATCTAGTCCCAATTTAAGCGTACTTGTGTACTTAGATGACTGATGAATATCTTTTATAAATAATATACATAAATACTTAGAGTAACACCCAGACACTGAAAAACATTCATGCTCATCACACAAACATTTTCCAGTAGTGGGACTCGAACCCACTGCCTTGGACTCAGAAAGCAGGGTCGCTGCAAACTGCGCCAATCGGCCGTCGAATAAAAATATCAATAGCTTTAACCGTGAATGAAAACATCTTGAGGTAACCTGCAGAAGCTTAAGAGGTCTCTGTGAAGTCTGCCAATCCGCACTTAGCCAGTTTGGTTTAGAAAAAGGCAAGTTAGTATATGCCACAATATTTTTCACTTACCCGCTGAGTATCGTTGAAAGCGCGTAACAAGAGTCGCACCAAATGATGCACGGCGCCGTGTTCGCGTAACGGGGCGTGATTTGCGGGGCATAAGGCCAAGTTGCGAACTAGGCCGACCACTGCCTTCACCAGCGGCCAGCGTGAAGGTGGTTGCAGGAGTTTAACAATAACCTAAAATGAAAAAAAAATAGCTTAAACTTTTAAGCATACTGCAAAGTAGGTAAGTAATGTGAATTAAGTGTGCCTGTGTGTGTAATTCTTCCTGTCCTTTATAAGTATTGAGTGTAGTTAAAAACTACTCAGACAAAAAAACTTAACTTAAGAAATTAATAAGACTAAGAAGTCCTAAAATTAAATATGGCCAATTTTTTTTTTTTAAATTTCCTTCTTTTTTACTCACAGGAAATCCTATAATTGCGAAGTATTATATTATTATATTTCCTATATTTTAATTTTCAAACGCGAACTAAGAAATCGCATACTATCTCAGTTGTAATACCGCTTATAGTTACACTGTGGCAACGACTTCGCATTTTGCAACGGATATCGATGATTCTGAGGGTAGATTTTTAATAATTTATATGTATACCTAATAATAAGTTTAAAATGATTGCTAATTCGTTCGATCAATATGATTTCACTGTAAGTTAATATGTAAAATTATTGTTTAAGAGAAATACATGATATTCACTTGCAATAAACCTAAAATGCAAATTAGAACCTGCAAAAAATATATGAACATCATAGTAACTTTAGTATACATTATCCAGTGCCCATACTTTAGCCTGGTTACTCAGGAATTTAATAGAATAAGAAATATGATTTAGACTGAGATAATTAAACACTTACAGGCAATCCATAATGCAGTCTGACAGCGTTTTGTGCCATCTCGCTCTCGACGTGACGCGAAGTGAGGTGACGTAACGCGCACACGGCCGGTTCAGTGATCTCCTCTCGGTCGCCCGCGGAAACAACGGTGCGTACCAGAGCATCAACACCGCCAGCTTGGCATACTGTCACCTTAAAATTTATAAAAAACATGAAACCGTAACCATATATAGTAGCCACTATTGTCGAGTTTACCAACTGACAAAGCTGACATAGCTGACAAAGTGTGTAGGATTGATTTTTTTAGGGTTGGCTTTTTTTTTAGGCGAGTCGCTGCTGGCACCATTTAACAAAACGCAGTGACAAAAATATTTACGTCGCTACAATTTAATGTATCATTTGAGGGGCTCAAATAGTGTATTAAAATAATACAATTACTATAATTTGGGTTAAAATTGGATAAATTAAATCAAAATAATGTTCTTCTCGGCAGTTTAAATAGCGGTGATAGCGAATTGGTTTGGAGCTCGACTTCCCTTTCGGGGGGCCGAGTTCGAATCCCAGTTAAGTTATGTGCGTTTAAGTAATTAAATATCACTTGCTTCAACCTGCATGCCAGAGAGTTCTACATAATGTTCTCAAAGGTATGTGGAGTCCACCAATCCGCACTGGGCCAGCGTGGTGGACTACGGCCGTAACCCCTTCTCATTGTGGGAGGATACCTGTGCTCTGCAGTTGGCCGGTAATATGTGATGATGATTTTTTTTCGCACGGCACGAGTGTTTCTATGAGAATCTAAGGTAGACTAACATTATAAATTAAATTTTCTGTTGAATTAAGTTGCAAGATGAATTAATTACCTTATTACGTTGGTTATTGCAGGTCAAGTTAGAAAGAATTCCTGCAGCACAAGTCACGATGTTAACATCGGTTGAAGCCAACACTTGCACCAGGCTTTGAAGCAGTCCTTCCAATCCCTCCACCTAGACAAAAATATAAATATTATACATAATATATGTAGTAAGGATTGAAATTTCAGTAACAAGTTCAGTCAATAAATAATAATTACATTGTAGTTTATATAATACAGCAACTCTTGAATGCACATTTGGGGCTCTTAGGATTTGGGATAGTTAAAATTGATCAACAAAATGGTGTAAGTCAAAAGTCCTAATAATAAAAGTAGATCTAAGGTTAACATAATTTACAAATAGAAACATTATTGTTTAAAAAAATTGAATTGTAATTTATTCTAAGTTTTAAATTAGTAGTTTGTTGTCGTTACCTTAGTCGCAGCATCAGAAAGATTCCTCAAAGTCCAAAGACAGTTCTGGACTAAACGTCCACTGGGGTTGCCGAGATGTATAGCTAGGGCTTGCATGCCACCTGCTTCGACGATTGCAGGTTTGTTGCTTGAGCAGACAGACAAAACCTGAAAATAATAGTCATATTATAATAACTCAATTTTGACGGCCGACTGGCGCAGTGGGCAACGACCCTGCATTCTGTGTCCTAGGCCGTGGGTTCGATTCCCACAACTGGAAAATGTTCGTGTGATGAACATGGTTGTTTTTCAGTGTCTGGGTGTTTATCTGCATATTATAAGTATTTTTGTGTATTATTCAGCTATCTTAGTACCCATAACACAAACTACGCTTACTTTGGCAATATGTGTATTGTCGTAGTATATTTATTTATTATTATTTGAATATTGCTAGTAATAAGCTCTTGGGATTCCAGCATACTTCAATGGATATTCTATTGAATTCATCACTGAAACTAGGTAATCCTTATTCATTTTATAAATGCGAAAGAGTGTTTGTTGGAATATCTTTCTTTCACAAAACTATTTGAAGTGATTTTTTTGCAGTTTTCTTTCCATCTCAGAAAAAAGTATGGTGATCTTGCAATAAGTTATATGGATAAGATAAATCGATTTTTGTATTAACATTTTTTAGGTCTTAATATAATACACAGAATACTTTCAAAGAAATCTACTAATATCATAAATGCGAAAGAAAGTTCCTTACATTCAATTTTATTTTTTCTGTCATTAAAAAAGATCTATATCATTTGATTTACTCGCATGTTACTTTTAGAAGTACGCATTAGTACACGCAGGCAAAAATCGGCATTTAAATGTTAATTCTAAACTGTACCTTCAGCACTCTTGATGTGGTCCACAGCAATTTTTCATAATCAAATGTACGCATGATACGCACTAACTCGATGGGACCTTGGGAAGCAAGGATGATTAGCTTCGACTCCTGGTTTCCGTATGCCAATATCTGGAGGCAATCAGTCACAATTGCCAGGAACTTCACATTATTCCTTTGCAGTAATGCCACCATCTTTTGCAGTCCACCAGCAAGACGGACAGCCATTTTAGAACCATCCTGGTGAAGTAACAGGTTGTGCAAGGTTGTTATGGCATAGAACAGGACAGATTCCACTGGAGAGCTTAATAGTTTAACCAAGGCTGGTATGCCACCGCTCTTGAAGATTGCAAGTAGACCTTGTCGGTGGTGAGACAAGTTGTGCAAGGTTCCAACAGCTCCCTTAGTTGTCTCTAAGTCATTGCTGTTAGAGATTGCGCGCACTAAAGCCGCGACCATTTGCGGTGAGTTCATAATGGCATGCCTTGAGGCTTCCTTCTTTGACAACTGGTGAACCATCATCGCAGCTTGAGACACTACCACTTGATCCTCATCGTTCAATAGTTTGATCAACTCTGGGATGGCCCTGAAAGTGAATACATAACAAACATTGTTATTCACATTTTCAATAAAGTTTTTTTAATTATAATTACAGACAGAAAACTAGTCATAGGAACGTTATTTCGTGTGGTTATGTTTACATTTTTATTTAATTGTGTTTTTTGGCTATTAAAATAACTGTCTGAGTCATGAGTTAATGCAGTGTCTATAAAGATCTGTAACGGTTGTTAAACTATACAGGTTGTATAGTTTTTATGAATAAATAATTAGTTATAACTAAGTAAGCTGATTTTGCCTATTATGTATCAGATAAATTAAATATAGCATAATACTAACCTTGTAGCCAAATCAGCATCATCTTGATAGTTGATTAGGTTGACCACTGCATGTTTCAACATCTGCGATGGTTCGGACAAGCGCTGCACCGCTGTGGGCTGGGCTGGATCCAGCTGTGTCGAGGGGATTTCAATACCTTCTTCTAATGTCTCAGGAAACATGGCAGCGCGCACACGCTGGGACCTGGTTTGAGACAGCTGCTGGTTCATGTCTGTAAATTACACAAATAATTAACATAGTGTTTTTTTTTATTTAACTAAAAAAATCTTATAATTAACAGAGTTTTAAAAGAATATCACCAAATTCTCCACCTGTTACTTAAAAATTGTGACACAAACTAAATATAAGACTATAAGTTTCAATTTTACTAGTAAACTGTTTAAAATTATCAATTTATTTCGACTTGTGATCTCCTACTAATAATAGTGTCGTACATTGCTATTTGTATTTACTTACCATCCACTTGCTCCTGAGTGAATCCTTGGGCAAAACCCTGGTCCAGATCAAACATGAGCTGATCACCTTCCATCTCATCATCTTCCTTGCCAGTGAGAGATGGTACCTGGTTTAAAAAATACAATGTTATACTGCGTAAAATGTTCCCACCTTAAATATGTATACCACATGAGAAGCAACATGAGAGAGACCTTTAGCTGCTTAGTGGACCATTTATGTGGCTAGAAACTAGAATTATATATTTATCATCTTTGATAGGTTCCTACATTATGGACCTATAACCGGTTCAAAAAAGAAGCACAGGAATATGGATTATTCTGATTTATGTATGTCAAAATTCAAAATTGGTATGGTATTATAATATTTTCTTACATTGTATAACTAGATGGACCCTAGGTAATAAAATTATAGCTATGAAATTTTAATTAATTGCATACAAGCTCCAGCTTAAATAGATAGTAAGGCTTAAAAATCCAATCCTAATCACTATAAAAATATAATCCAACCTGAGTGGCCGCCCCAGAGTTGATACCAGAATCCACCAAATATGAATTCTGCTGCCACATGAGGGTCTGCTGCTCCTTGCTTGGTGCCATTGGCACATCAGAACCACTATAGTTGCTATGTGTCACTGTAATACATAAAAAACATCTTAAATATGTTATGTGAGGAATAATCATCTATTTGACCAATAATCACAGAGTGAATTCAAAGTTTTCGGATTCAAGTGACCTGCAGTACATAAAAGACTACAAACTTCTTTCTTAATTAATAAAGATTGTGACAAATGCTCATTTATTTGACCGTAAATCACAGAGTGGTTTTAAAAATTCATAGTTTCATGTAAAATGAGGACCTGTCAGACTATTAACTTCCTAACTCAATAATGGACCATCCTAAATAAATATCCTATTTTGTACGATAAAGATGAAACTCTCACAAATATGGCACATAAACTACTTACTGACTTAGCTAGCTTAATGTTGCATTTTGAACTATTTGTTTGCAAGAGTAATGTAAAATCTCTTTAGTTTATTTACTATTGAAGTCTTGGAAGGTGTACCATGAGAATTTTCATCAAACTAATTAGACTAAATACTATAAACCTACAGACATTCTGGCCTAGTGTCAATGTCAATCTGTTATTGCATTGCAAATGACAGACTAGCAGACCAATTGACATTTTGACATTGTGTGAACTAGTTAAAATCTGCATTTGTTTCTCACTGTTTGATCTACAATATTGTTGAGCATGTATTGGTTAGGGCTTTGGCCTCCATTTGGAGGGACAGAGTTCCATACTCACCTCTTAATGCTTTAGACTTAATGTGCATATTTAACCTAAGCAATGTTAAAGCAACCAATATGTTAATAGACCTTTGAAAATATTGAAGTAAATCAATGTTCTTGAAGATGTGAGAAGTGTACCATTCCACACTTTGCCAGCATGGTGCTCTATGCCCTACACCTTTCTCATTATGAAAGGAGACATGTGCCCTGTAGTAGGCTGGTAACATGTTTTTAGTGATGAAAGAAAAATACTGTTTCAAAATGTACACTGCAACTGCAACTGTATGGTGCAACAAATAGTTAAAGAAGTTTGTTGTAACTAGTGCATAGTTTTTGTTAACTAACATAAATTGTAAAATAACTTAAAAGTAACAAGCAAAAACACATCTGACTATAAAATTCTATAAAATTAACGAAACACAGGGACACAATTAGATGAATTTAAAATGAAAAGGATGAAACGCACATTGAGGTAGTTTTGGCATAACATTGCAATAGTTAAACAGTGTTTTAACACAATTTCAACTTGCACTATTTAAATATCAGAAAGTGAAATCAAAATTTCTTAAGTAGGTCTTTACAACAGAATCGTTGAGAAAAGGCAGTATTACTCTTAGACAGTGAATCTTTAGCCGCCCAACCATATTAGATTAGCATGGTGGGCCTAGTGTGAATACTTTGATCTAGAGCTTACTTTGAATTAACTCAGCCACTTAGTGTTAAAACAAGATAGATTTACATCAGACACATGTGCCCACCACTGGGCTGAGGATGTTAAAGATAAGTATTTACAAATCAGGGATAAAGCATAGGTCTAAAATATAAGTATTTCTACCTAAAAGATAGAAATGCCTGTTGCTATAATGTAGTATGACTCACAATCTTGTTTTGAATAGTTCTACAATACTTCTTATATATTATGTAGTTTTTAATAACAAAACAATCAGAGTACTTACTCGTACGGCTCTGTGATGATGGTATCTGATAACTCATGGTTTAGCGGATGCAGCGATGCACCCTGCGCCTATAAAAATATAAACTATGAAACGCTGATTTCTACGCAGCCGTGTATCGATTTATAAACAATCCTTTCGAACGTCTGTAAAAGTATGAAAAGGCATCGAAATACACATAAACATTTCATTCTACACCTTGTTTAATAGAAACGATTGAAGAATATTTAGCCATTAGAACAAAATAAACAAAGTAGGAACCCAAGTCCGATGAACTAAATACCACACCCGACAAATCATTAGAATTTGATTTAATGTTCAATAAGTTGAACGATGTTTATTTGTATTCAAAATATTAAGTATTATACACACCTTAAAATTTTAAGCCGCTATCACTTAGTAAATTGCTTATTTTCACACAATTCAAGTAAATAAAATTGCAAGTGCTTTCACCACCTTCACTGACATGACAATATGGCGTTGTGTTCGGAAAGTTTCGTTTACATTCGCTATTGATGTGACGCTCGCAATGTTTCTCTTTCATACACACGTTATGTTAGTACTTATTTCTCTTTCATATTTGTATTCTGTAAGTTGGCCAGCCTTTAATCATGGCTAACGTTTCTTTTCACGACAAAAATTTGAGAAATAAATTATTTTGTAACTAGATAAAAATAATTTAATTAGCCGGTACGGTGTGCTCTTTCATGGTTGTCACTAATACAAATCATGTTTATGTTTTTTTGTAAACCTAATAACACTTAATTATTCTTTGTTTGCTACTATCACGTAAATACATAACCTTTTTAATTAATTTTGATATAAATACTTGTTTCGTGTTGACTCTGTGTGTATATACTATCGCTATTATTTCTTATATAAATTCATACAAAATTACTACCTTGGTACTCTACTCTACAACATTAGGTGGATACTTATCCACCTAAAAATGGCTTCAAGTCTTTTGAACACTTCAACATATAGTCGATTCAATTTATCTCAAAGCGAATCGGATATTCAAGTTTTTGTCAAAGAATATGGCTATCGCATAAAAAAGGAATTTGCCCGTGAAGATGAAGGCGGCAGATCAGCATTTGTCTCTTTCGCTGAAAAGAAACTTAGTTTAGCGGATGTTACATGGCTTCAGGATAATCAAGAAAGATTTTTTAAAGATACCCCCAATGAGAACTTGTTGAGTTTAAATTATTTGTCTCAAACTGGGTATATTTGTGCAATGGTTTATTCACATGAAGGCAAATATTTGGTTGTCGGTCATTCTACTGGACTTATACAGGTAAGCAGCAATTTTACCCCACTGCGCGAAGAAAATGAATGGTTTGTTAATTATGCCAGATGATATTTAAAATTTGGTTGGTATGTCTGTTTATTTGTGGCGCTCTAGATACAAAAGGTATACGTTTTAGTAGTAATAGAGCATTTTGTGACATAGATCCTCCTCCGTCTACTACTGCTGTGTTTATATTTCTACTGCTTAGCAGTATTGTTGCATTCCAGTCCGAAAAGCGTGACTGCCGGTGTAGTTACAGGCATATGAGGCGTATCACCTGCGCCTCCGGTTGATAAACACAGGGTGGCAATTTGTAGGATGAGTTCCTCGGATAACGGATCGTTAATTATCCACATAAAAAGAATGCCAATTGTTACAATAATTCTTGCAGCAATAGATTAGGCTCATCGCAGCCTTGTAAATGTTCAAGATTCTACCTGAATGATAACATTCACTAGCTATGGCCCGCGATTTCGTCCGCGTTTGTTTTTGTTTTAAAGTATCATGTAGGAATAGTTTCTTTGAGAGATGTGTGGCAGTAGTGGCAACAAAGAATAGTCGATTGCGTTGGGTAAGCAATGTTATCTGGAGTCAGTAAATGCATAGGATCCACTTTGGAGGTTTTAAGGAGTATTTAGTGTACGTCGGTTTCAGCTTTTATCACTAACAACGAGAAGTAACTGTTAAGTTATAAGAGAAGATACTTATGTAGGTACATGTAGCTGTCCTAGTTATAGTTTTTGAAAATATGCAAAATAAGCAAGCAAAATTATGCTACTTACAATTTTCTAAAACAATAGGCTATCCAACACTGAAAGAATTTTTCAAATCGGACCAGTACTCCTTGAAATTAGCGCACGACAATATTCTTAATATTGTTAACCTTTTTTAGGGCATACAGTGTGACAGGGATAGCACTACATTAAAAGTGTTGTCAATTTTTTTAGAGATATTGAATAACAGAATAATTTAGTTAGTGATTTTTTTTGAGATTCCGTTTCAAGAGTTAGGTATATAAAATAATCCGCAGTTCACCACGAAATAAGGTTGTAAGGAGATGGCGACGACAAGTCAGTACACTGTTAAATCACAAACAAGCATAATAGTAGAGGTACCTACCTATCCTTAAAATGAGTTATTTCGTTTTTACCAATATAATGAAAAAAAAAAAAATTAATTGTACGATAAGTAGGTAATACCTAACAACGATAGTTGTATTAGGTATCTAGTTGGTCTCTGAAATACGTACCTACCTAATTATCAGTCATGGATGACCAAAAGGAAATCCTTAATGAATACGCAGACAATATTTTTTGCCATTACCAAAATGAAGAGTTCCCAAACATTTGGTATCCAATGTTCTTTAACCAAGGGCCTGAGAGTAGTGAAAAAGGGTATCAAGGATGGGTGAACGAAAACTATGAGAATTTCTTGAAAGGCACACGTAATGAGATATTGTTCAATCGCTGGTATTGTTCTGAACTGGGAGCCATAACCGCGCTGACCTACTCTCGTAGTGGGAGCCATATCGTTGTCGGTCATGCATCTGGAATGATTCAAGTAGGTACCTAATCTAGGTATGTAATCATCAGGACTTGGCATATCGAGCGATAAGTGTAAGTACAAGTTAACCTAGGAAGCTATAAATACTTTAATTAAATAGGAGGTTTAACCACCACACTGAGCAAAAGAATTACTGATTGAAGTATATAGTAGTAGTAGCATAAACGACGCTCTTGCTCGCTTTACGATATATTCCCTTAGTTACCTTTTTCGAAACACGCAGGGAAGAGGAGCTATAAATACCTAATGTATGTTCACAAAAATGTATATAAATTTAAAAGAAAATGTGACTGCAATAATTTGAACGTTAGAAGCAAAAATAAACTTGCAGTGCAGTACACTACTACTACTACAACTACACAAAATAAGCAATTCATTTAAAGGAAATCGTATACAATTTTACAATAAATTACCGGTTGATATCTTGGGGATGACACTAAAGAAGTTCAAAGTTTGTATTAATAGAGTCATATTATAGTATAAAGGATTACGTAAACGATAAAAAAGCTTGGGTGTGAACAATTGCTCTAACCAGGTTGCTTCTTAAATATTTTCTAATGACAATGTGAGACGGTGATAACAAAAAGAACACCTGGCTTAGTTTGTTGTGGGCTTCTTCTTAGACCAGGGCGCGATTGGAACCCTCGTAGCTTTAGTTTTAAGTTTACGATTGTAGTTATCGCCATCACTACTCACTGCTATGTACACATTTTGTATATAATGACGCATCAAAAGTGCCATCTATGTGGCTATTTGAAATATTTCATTTCATTTGATTTAATAATAGTGAAAGCAGATTATTTTATTTTCATTTATTTTTTATTCACTTTATTGCGTAACTTTTATTCCTTTTTCTTCTAAATCAATCAAACAAACATTATCGCAGCTCCTGCAATCTAAAATTCAGTGTTTTCTTTTGGTTGAGAAAATTCCATATTTTTCTGCACTACAAGTTCTGTTTAATACGTCATTAAGCCTTAATAATTATATTATTCTTCCACCAGATGCGACACGGCAGTACAGGAGTAGTTCTTTGCACGCTACGTAACATACAATTTCCGCCGAAACCTGTTTTCGCCTTGCAGTATAGTCGCCTGGAAGAGCGGATATGCTATGCGGCTTGTGTCGATGGATCTGTATATCGAATTGAAATACCTAATGTGAGCACCTAAGAAATAGTTCTGGAAAATTCCATGGTTAAAAGCTACTACTGTTACTACCTAGTACCTTTAAGACAATTTAGGATAAAAGTAGGCCTAATACCGAATTTAACACATTACTGGCTGCTGTTTAGGAAAGGTACTAAATTACAAGGTGTTTGTGTACCTGCAAGAATATTAATTTCACACACTGCCTGCAGATTTTGGAAATTATTTTATAAAATGCACCTGTCTTAAGTGATCAATGGAACCAAAAAAAGCCATCGATGCGTTGAGACGGCTTTTATGGAATTTATTTATTCGGCCCTTAACCCCATATCATAATTTTGAGAGAACATATCCTGTATGATAATTAAGTAGGTGAATGTATGATAAATATTAAAAGATCTGGTATTGGAAGTAGCAGAAAATATCAGGCATGCATCAAATGGGGATTGAATTTTTATCTATGGCGTGAGATGCGATCGAAGAATAGAGATAGTGGTAATTACTCAAAAGATTCAAAATTCAAAATTCATTTATTTCAAGTAGGCCTAATATAAGCACTTTTGAAACGTCAAGTCGGTCTGTTTGTAGTGACTCTACCATCGGTTAGGAAGGCAGATACTATCAACATAATTTTATGGACACTTAATTTTTTATTAACTTTGTACTAATTATTCTCTAAATAGATGGATACGTCACTGGACGATCCTCCAGAGTATTGCATTCGAGCTGACCCAGCGCTAGAATGCCTTAACACGCAATTCTATGGAAGTCCTGGGATTTCCTCCTACTCAACGCCATACATTACCCGTAAGTGTAAACAATATTCCATACCAATTTTATAATCCGAATTTTTTTCAGTTTCTTACGTAGGTATGTTCGACTTAAACACGGCACTTGATAGTACAGATATACATATATAATTAATTGTTACAAACTTTAGCCCCGAAAAGTAGTTATCTTAAAACAAAAGGGTTGGTAAAGGATGGCACTACTAAATTCAATCTGCCATCTGGAGATTTTAATGACATTGATTTCTTATTAATGCAATCGATGTATTTAAGTTGTCACCACTGCGCTATGTGCACCGCACTTTTAGTTTCGCCACTCATTTAGCTTTGTGCACCTCTGGTAGAAATACTCCAAGCATTGCTCCCTTCATGGCTCACTGAGCTAAAACATTTAGAGTCGGCTAACTTTTATGTACTCACTTAGAAAGGAGTGCTGCACTTTCCCTGGGACTAACAGCTGACCAGACAAGAATGGTTGTCGGCTATTCCGACGCCAGTATTAAGGTCTACGATATGGAGACTTTAGAGGTTTGGTGATCAGTCAATCTTATAAATGCAAAAGTATGTGTTTTTTGTCCTTTCTTTAAGCTCTTACGTCAAGTTAGTTAGGTTAGACGGAGTGTATCAAAGGCTATTTTTTATCCCAGGAAAACTTACGGGATTTGTAAAAAAACCGTAACAAAAACGGTAGAAGACCGCGGGTAGTGTTATTAATATTATTCAATTAAAGTATCTGAACAAATAGTAATAATAATAAATATACTAAAACAATACACACATCATCATCTAGATTCTAGCCCCAAAGTAAGCTTAGCTTGTGTTATGGGTACTAAAATAACTGATGAATATATACTTATAATATAGATATATACACCCAGATACTGAAATACATTCATCTTCATCACACAAACATTTCCCAGTTGTGGGAATCGAGCCCACGGCTTTAGATCCAGAAAGCAGGGTCGCTGCCCTCTGCGCCCATTGGCCGTCAATAGTAAATCGGTTGTTTTATGGTGGAGCAACCGTCAAGATCTGACAACTAATAAATTTGACAGATATATTATGCTTCTGCAAAGAGAAGTGTGTTTACTAGAGGTTAGTATATATTTTATATATATACTAGCTTTTGCCCGCGGCTTCGCTCACGTTAAGTTTTATTTTTGATTTGTTAAATTTACTACAAAGGGTTAAAAAAAGGTCTTGCTGCTTATAGAAAAATATGAACGGAAATTACTTAGAAAATCAGAAACTTTCATATAAATTTTGATCCCCTATGAAATACGTATTTCTTTATTATAAATCGAAAACCTAAAATCAAAGTTTAATTGATGTAGCTTGAAAAATAAATTGATAAATGAAGAATTTTTTACAAACTTTCATCCCATATTTAACCCTGATGGAATTTAAAAAAATCCTTTCCTAGCGGACGCCTACGTTGTAATAACTATCTGTGTGCAAAATTTCAGCCCAATCCGTCAAGTGGTTCGAGCTGTGTGTTGATAGATCAGTCAATCAGTCAGTCAGTCAGTGACCTTTGCCTTTGAGTTACATCAATGGACATAGCATGTTCGTTTTCTCCGTGGAAAAATACATGGTCATACCAATTTTTATGACAATCGGGTGAACGGGGCGGAAGTCGATACTTGACAGCGCCGCCTGGTGGGGAGTTACATCAATGGACATAGCATGTTCGTTTTCTCCGTGGAAAAATACATGGTCATACCAATTTTTATGACAATCGGTTGAACGGGGCGGAAGTCGATACTTGACAGCGCCGCCTGGTGGGGAGTTACATCAATGGGCATAGCGTATAAACCTTCTCCGTGAAAAAATACATAAGCATACCAATTTTCATAATGATCGGTCAAATAGTTTCTGAGTTTATCGATGACATATATACAAACATCCTCTTTTATATATATAGATATAATTAAGTAAGTATAAACCTTAGTGATAGTGTACGTCTGTTAATCATCGGCAACTTACACTTGGGCTCTGTTATGTTTTTTTTATCAAGATTTTTTATAAAAGGGCAATTATTTTTAACTAATGTGGGTGCTAATATCTTGTGTGCTTAGTTTGTCTGGAAATGGAATAGTAGCTAAACTATGCATTGCTATTTAATTGAGATATATGACACGAAAGAGGGCATTTCGTTTTAGATGAACAGTAATACCTACATTTTATGGTTTAGGTATAAAGTGTAAACTACTGCGTAGCGTTTCTGTAAAATTTATGTTCATTGAATATTTTATTAGATGGTCTCTTACAAAGGCAAATAAAATAAAATAAAATATATTAAATACGTAGGTATACTTCACTGGAATAAGGAGAGGCGAGTAGGTACGAATGAAATACGTCAGGTGTTAAATTTATTGTTATTGGCTCTCTTTAGCATTTGCATATTACAGTTTGTGTTGAATATGCATTAGTTTGTTTGATACCAAATTAGAGAAAACAAAATAAAACTTTTATTAGAAAATAATAAATTTCTAATTTGCAAATATAAATAATACCTATTGTATTTTAATATTATTCTATTCCATGGCATTTGGAAAACATTTTGTATTAAAGCAATATTCAGCAAAATATTTATTTTTCTAAGCTTTGTGCAATCTTCATCTATCTTAAGGTTAATTTAATAATTACTGTTCGTAGTTTTCACAACAAAATGAAGATTTCAAATAACCATGCAGTCAGAAATACGATTAAGATTATATTAATTATATTAAGACTGTATTTCTGAGTTATCCGTTTTACATAATGGACGGTTTCCTTGATTTTTCATTTAAAAGGGAGGTCGAAGTGTAAATCTCCTTACGCTAGCCCTGGGAACAATAGACACTGAGTGCTAGTTTGCCAAAAAATGGTTTCTGATCACAGGCCGCACTAATGGCTGAATCTGAAGCTTGAAAGCTGGTGGTCCACGAACTTACTATATTGGGTACACACTCACACACCAAGTGCTCAAGAAGATACTTACCTTAGTTAGGAGATTCCTAACTATTTATTATTTATAGGATTGGGTAATTTTAATTTATAATATAGTAAATAAGATAATCGTTATTGTTGTAGCTATGGATTTTTATCTGAATTAAACTTTATTATTATTATATTCAATACAAATTATTCCTGAGGATTACTAAAGATCGTTAAGTTATGTTATAAACGCCACGAGGATATTTTACTCCCGTGCGTCCCGTTATAATAATTGTGTATTACCTTACTCCTAAACAATGCGACCAAAGTACATAGACAATCTACATAAGATTGTCTATGTACTGACTACTATTACTCATTTACTTACTATTTTAGAACAGAAAATTAAGCTAAATTTTCATAAAATATCATGGAATATCAGGAAATTAGCGCCTGCTTCTATCCAATAATGGACTCTTTTTTGTAAGGAGTGATATTTTATGCATAAAAATAATTGATTATTTTTCTACATTTCGATAAATGAGATATTGTGGCTTATTTAGTGATATGAAGGCATGTGCACTTTTTAATTATATACATAAGAACATTATTTATGTATGACGGAACGTTATTAAGTCAGTGCGGTAGCGCTTTTTCCTCCTTTGTCAAAGTTTATCAATAAACAAATCTTTCATAATATTAGCCTGGCTATAAAATACAAGTACATAGCATGCATATATATATATATATATATATATATATATATATTTTTAGGAACCAGAGGTAAAATTTTAATAAAAAAAACAAATCATGACTACACACACATATATGTTTAGTAGAAGCAAGAGTTTACACGGAACTAATAAAACACTCAACAGATAACTTATTTAAAGAAATTCCATTTATAAATCTAATTTACAACAAAACCAAAATGAGCAGGTTAACTTTCCAAACGGACAGGGGACCCCCTTAAACTAGTTGACGGTACCCGAAGATTCTCTCGAATGCTTTTGCTTTTGCTTTTTCGGAAGGACACTTGCCGATTACCACCTAAGGGGTTGCTACGGCGTCACCGGGGGAGTAGGGCGAGCGCGAAAGCTCGTCATGAGAAGAGCCCCAGGGCTCGACGACATCGGGGGGAGTATGGGAGACGTCGACCCGAGGGTGCCTCCTGCGAGGACTCGGACCTCGGCTCGGTTCGACGTTAATCTGACTGTTGGTGGACTTTTGGACTAATCATTGTTTAGTCCGAAAGCCCCCGTGACCGTGGTAAGGATCCACGTCCGGATGACGTCAGAAATCGGGGCCCTCGTCTTCGCCGAAGAAGACGCTGTGTATGTTGCGTGTGTGTGTGTTGTTGGGACACGTTGTCGGTAGTTATTTTGTCGTCAGGGTCGTCAAGGACATGCTTCGGACGTCGCCGCTTAAGCTCGACGTCGGGGACGGGGGTGTAAGTGGACGCCTCGACCACTAGGGGGTTGGGGTGTCGGACTGCATTTTCAAAGTAGGTCTTTGATAATGATTTCATGTACTGAGCTATGGTGGGAAGATCGAGGTCTCGGTGGAGATCTACGTTGCGCATGAACCACGGACTGTCCGTGGTCATACGCATAAACTTGTTCTGCAGGACTTGAAAGCTCCTGTAGGAGCTGTGAGGGCGATGGGCGAATACGACGCTGGCGTATGTCATAATGGGACGTATGCACGTTTTATACAAGGTTACCTTGTGACGGAGGGATAATTTGCTTTTCCGGCAAATCATCGGATAGAGACGACCCATCACATACGCAGCCTTGTTGCGGGCCTTGCGAATGTGTGCGGTGAAGCTCATTCTATGATCGAACGTTACTCCCAGGTATTTGGCCTTGTCTTGCCAGGGTATGGGACGCCCGTAGAGGGTGACCTCTGCGGGGTTTACCGTGAAGCGGCCTCTCGGTTTGCCCGTGAAGAGCACCGCTGCGCTCTTCTCGGGGTTAACCTCGATCCTCCAGAGGCGGAACCACTTGCCCAGCAGGTGGAGCGACCTTTTGGAGTCGACTTGCAATGTTGCTCTTTTTGGGATCGGTCGCAAAGAGATTCTCTCGAATGAAGCGCGCACCGCCTTTTATAGTCTCTAACACCACCACTACGCGTTGTCCCCTCCACGATGACGTGTTGTGACGATTTCTCCAACAATATATATTGATAGTATAGAGAATTGCTCTACTTTGATATTTGCTAGCTACTACATTTATCTACACAATAAAAGAGTAGTATATTCGTTAAGAAAACTGGCGATGAATTTAGACGGCCTTATAGACAATTTTGAACTTTACAACGAAATTTCAAATTACTTACTGTATAACGCGATTACAATGAAGTGTGTTACCTCCCATAAAACGGTCCGAGTAATGTCGGTTTATAGCCAATATCAGATAGGTTTTACGAGTAAGGGTAAGTGTACACCTGGGGGTAAAACTACATTTATTTGTAAAAGTCCATCATTATTTATAGTAAACTAAAAATAATTCTAGCCATTTAACTATTGCACTAAATATATTGTTATAGGAAAGATCAACTGTTGAGCTTCTTGCGGGCATCTTGTTGGTAGAATCTACCTTCAAAAAAATTGTTGAGTCACAAAAAACTGACCTTAAAAAGTGCTTATTTGTGAAATAAATTATTTTTGAATTACAACAGAGCTCATATCTCTATGACGCAATTTTTACGGTAGGTTTCAAATACACCCCAAGCAACGGGGTCTCAATAGTTTTGGGTAGAAACAAGCCTTAAGGCAATATAATTTTGTTAGTTTAAAGGTACTTAGATAATTTCGGAGATAAGTTCAGTATAATTAGCAAATAAATGTAACTGTACTCATGAGATACCTATGACTAACCTAAAATTATGTGATACAGTATCTTCCAACCAATTAGAAACATGCCTGGAGCAGTGCTCAACTGTCATACCAGACCCTTCACCTTTATTAAAAAGTATGCCTGAAAAACAGACAATTATATTTTCCGACATGTTAGGTAAAGGTTTTGGACCTATTATGAACCATTACCTTGATCACTCAGTGACTAATAGATGTTCACCGGGGGCTAGTTTCGATTATCTTATTAATAGTTTGAATAGTGACTATTTAGATGTAAATAAAAATGTTGTTCTCTTAATAGGAGACAGTTTGAATGTCAAAAAGCATCAAATTATAAGATGCATTGATAAATTACTAGCTTTACATAGTAAAACTCAATGTAAATTCGTTATGTGTGCCTTTCCTTACTGTGGCACATTTAGTTCAAAGCAGAATGAACATATTTATAATTTAAATTTATTAATTTATAACCTGACATGCCGTCATAGTGACGCAGTTTTTTATTTTGACATCAATAAATCCATGTCATCCCTATTGTCTAGAGATAGTTTAATTTTATCTAAGAAAAGTAAGCATCACTTGGCATCTTTACTAGCTTACAACTTAAATGATACTGTTACAAGTATTGTAACTAAGTCTATTGACACCTCTACATATTGTACTTCAAGTACCACCAATATTTCTAATATTGACCCTAGTACTTGTTCTAGTACTATAATAAATAGTTATTTAAACTAGACAGTGAGACAACGGGGAAGCTCTGTAATATGAACATTGTACATCAAAACATACAGAGCTTCACCGGCAAAGAATTAGAAATAGAACTGTTTGTTGAAAAATTCAATATACACATATTGTGTATAACTGAGCATTGGCTCACTGGAGCACAAATAGGAGTTAACATCAATAACTTCAAAATGTCAAGTGTGTTCTTTAGAAAGACTGCTATTCATGGTGGATCCTTAATTTTTGTACGCAATAATATAACATGTAAGGAGCGAAAAAATATAGTTAGTCTTTCTGTGGAGCGCATAATTGAACTGTCTTGTGTGGAGCTGGAGCGTTTTATAATAGTGTGTGTGTACCATCCCCCCTCAGGTGATTTCAACCAATTCGAGGATGTAATGGAAGATGTCCTTAAGCGATTGTGTATGTCTACTAAAAATGTAATAGTATGCGGGGATTTCAATGTTGATATCTTATTACATAATACTACTACGACTAGGTTGTTAAACTTATTTAAATGCTTTAATTTGAATAATGCTTTCGATGAACCTACTAGAATCACAGCAACTTCAGCATCTTGTTTAGATAATATTTTTTTTAACTGTGATATCTTAGGTAAATCGATATTAAACAATTTAAGGTCAGATCATTGTGGCCAACAAATTACTGTTGTTGGTACAAATAGAAATAAACATATTGTTAAGTACAGGCCGATAACTCAGAGTAAACTGACGCGATTTGAAGGTGAAATATCAGCCAAAATTCCTGCTCTCTTTTTTGAAAACTGTCATCCCGACAATCTTTATCGTACGCTTTTCAATGAAATAGAAAGTGCATTTAATAAAGTATTTACTTTTAAATACATAGATTCTAATAAAAAAATGAGGTTTAGTGATTGGGCGACAATAGGCATTTACAAAAGCAGGGATAAGTTGTATGAGCTATATGATGAAAAACAATACAATCAGACTCCAACCTTCCTTGAATATGTAAAAAGTTACTCCAAAACATTTAAAAATGTTTGTAGACAAGCTAAGTCGCTATACATTAAAGATCGGATAGTAAAATCTGAAAACAAAATACAAACAACCTGGAAAATTGTTAATAATGAATCTGGGAAAACTAAATCTCGAGACGGAAATTTTGAATTAATTATTAATAATAATATGGTAACTACTGATACAGAAGTTGCTAGTACTTTTGAAAACTTTTTTCAGAATGTTCCTATTTTGTTAACAGATTCACTAAATTCCTCACCTACTGCAGCTCAGAATTTATTAAGAGGCAACATTAATGAGTGCAAAGTTTTATTTCATTTCAAACATATAGATGCATCGGATATCAGTAAAAACTTCAAGTTGTTAAAATTAAAGAAAACAGGTGATATATGGGGAATGTCGGTAAATATAATATCTCAAATTATTGACGTCATTGCTCCTCTTTTAGCCATAATTTTCAATGAATGTGTTGATTTAGGTACTTTCCCGAACCTAATGAAACATAGTAAACTCATTCCTCTATTTAAATCTGGTAATAAAAATGATATAAACAATTACAGACCTATCTCAATCTTACCAGCTCTTAGTAAGATATTTGAAAAAATTATATTAAATCAACTCTTATATCATTTTAATGTAAATAACTTACTACACCCTGAGCAGTATGGCTTCACTAAAGGTCGTAGCACAACGGACGCAGGCGCTAAACTTATAAAACATGTTTATGATGCCTGGGAATGTTCACAGAACGCCATGGGTGTTTTTTGTGATCTATCTAAAGCTTTCGATTGTGTTGATCATAAAACCTTGCTTCTTAAGCTAAGCCACTATGGTATCCAAAACGTTGCACTAAATTTGGTTGCCTCTTATCTCAGCAATAGAACCCAAAGAGTTTGCATAAATGATGCAAAGTCTCAGGGTTCAAATACCTCAATGGGTGTCCCACAAGGCTCGATTTTGGGTCCTTTTCTATTTTTAGTGTATATAAATGATCTACCGTACCATGTCAGTGGAACATGCGACATTGTATTGTTTGCAGATGATACATCTCTAATTTTTAAGACTGATAGGAGTAAAGATAACTCTGACGAAGTAAACCGTGTTATGTCGCATGTGTCGCACTGGTTTACAGTTAACAACTTACTTTTAAATGCAAAAAAAACAAAGTGTGTCGAATTTATCTTACCAAATGTAAAGAAAATTGATAAAAATATAATGATAAATGGTGAATCACTAAAAATAGAGACTTCCACAGTTTTTCTGGGCGTGACCTTGGATAATAAGCTACAGTGGGGTGCCCATATAGATTCACTAGCGGGTAAACTAAGCTCGGCTGCCTACGCAGTCAGAAAAATTAGACAGATTACTGACGTTGAAATAGCTAGGCTAGTTTATTTTGCGTACTTTCATAGTGTTATGTCCTATGGAATCTTGTTATGGGGTAAAGCAGCTGATATCGAAACTATATTTATATTGCAGAAAAGAGCTGTACGGTCAATATATAAACTTAAATCACGCGAATCCCTCCGTGAGAAGTTTAAAGAAATAGGCATACTTACTGTAGCTTCACAATATATTTATAACAATATAGTATTTGTAAGACAAATATTAGTCTTTATACACAAAAAGTGGACATAAACAGTCGACTTACAAGAAATGGTCATAAATTAGTGTCATCTGCATATCGTCTGCTTAAGGTACAGGGATCATTTGTGGGATTGAGTATACGCTTTTATAATATGATTCCTAAGGTGATTTTGGACCTGCCAATGCACAAGTTTAAAGAATTTGTTAAAACACATTTATTAGAGCGAGGTTACTATACAATTGATGAATTTTTTAATGACAAGGTTGCTTGGAAGCATCCGGCTCCGCTTTCAGCTCTCACAAGATAGAAAAATGAATGTTAAAATACAAAATGTAAATTGTTGATGTTGGAAAAGAGCAACTGCTGAGTTTCTTGCCGGCTTCTTCTCGGTAGAATCTGCCTTCCGAACCGGTGGTAGAATCACTACAAACAGACAGACTTGACGTTTCAAAAGTGCTTATATTAGGCCTACTTGAAATAAATGAATTTTGAATTTGAATTAGATAAAGAACAAGGGCCGACTCTAAAGAGATTCCAGGAAATCTCGATCTTGCTTGAGACCTTAATATGACTTAGAGTTTCTTAACAATTTCAGAAAACCTCATCGATCCAAACCTCCGAGAATTTGAACCCTCTGAGTTTTATGTAAATTAAATGCTAACTTTGATTATATTTGTTGCTTATTGGTACAAACAATCTTGTGAAAAAAGATAGTTTATTTTTAATTATATAGACTAGTACTTGAACGCAATCAAAACCTATTTATTGTTACTATACTTACGTTTGTATGTTATCGCACCTTCATTTTAGACTGCACCGTCACAAACCACTTAAAAATATTGTTTTTATGCAAATAAATAGTTCCCTTATTTTGTTGTAGCACTACTACGAAATTGTTAATCACTTTAATTGTTTTATTTTAAAGCTAGTATTCAATATTTTGGGTTTGCTGATTAAAGTTTGCGAATAATAAGGCCGCCTTATGTATTCTACTCAAGTCTTTGTCTATTCGCCCTTTAATTTCCTAACTGTGTAGTTGTGTAAAAATGAAGAGTCTAAATAAATAATAAATAATCAGGCACTCACTTAAAATCATTTTAAAAACTGTTTGTTCATAACAATTTCTCAAACATGTTGTATAAAAACGAAACCTAACAACTATGCTGGAACACTGTACAAAGTTCAAATGTTCGTGCATACGTGTTCATATTTATATAATTAATAGAGAAGTCTTTGACAACTCATTTAGTTTGCTTATACCAAAGTAAACTTTCATAAACAAACCAACCGCAACGTACACAATGAACCCACCTTATATTGTACACGAGTGGAGTTTGAAACGTTTGTGATCTTTCAGGCGGATATAACGTATAAGGTACAAAAGTTACGGCTACAGTTCATACCAAAGAAACTGCAGAGGATGCATTATGGACAAGTATGCGCGATCCGATGTCACGATCAGAATCCTAAAATTTTTGCCAGCGGCGCTTGGGATAACACTTTAAGAGTAAGTTTTATATATTACCAGCGTTTTGCCGCTATTTCTTCCATGTACAATTTGTAATGCATAAAATTGCCCCATACACACTTACGACTCATATTCTACACCCAAAGAAAAAGATGGAACCCTCATCTCTTCTTACTGATATTATAAAAGTGAACGTGTGTTTTTTTGTTTGTCCTTTCTAAACGTACTATCTTAGCAACCAATCGATTTGATTTTTTGCTTAAAGTAAGTTGAAAAGTCGGAGAGTAACATAGGGAACTTTTGATCAAGGAAAAAATCGTAATATTAATTGCATATTCAAAAAATATGCCTGCTGAGTCAATAAGATTTTTTAAAAAAAAACTACAAGTTAGACCTTGACTGCAATCTTACCTGGTGGTCAGTGGCGTGCATAGAGGGTATGCACAGGGTATGCAGATGATATAAAATGAAGAAAATCTCCAAAACGAGTTATAAATACTTAAGCGTAGGCTAGTTATAACTATAAAAATGCCTATCCTTAAGTTTTTCATAACTCGTACTGGAGATTTTCTTCATTTTATATCATCTGCATGCCCTGTGAATACCCTCTATGCACGCCACTGCTGGTGGTAAGTGATGATGCAGTCTTATATGGGAGCGGGCTAACCTGTTAGGGATTATGGTAGTTATAACCCAAATCGGTTTCTACGCGACATCGCGCCGGAATACTCGCTTAGCGGCACGTCTTCGTCTGTAAGGTGGTAACTGGCCACGGCTAAAGCCTTAGAAATTATGAATTCCCAAATTGCCCCTGCCGGGAATCGAACCTGGACCTCCTACTTAATTCACGGCGCTCACCATTGCGCTATGAAGGTCGTCAGAACTATAAGAAGGAAAAACTTACAAAGATTGAGCCCCCTTCCTTATTTAAATTATCTTTCGAGAATATTCTCAGTGCGACTCGCACTTAACCTTTTTTTGTTTCCATTACTGTACCCCAACTCAGATTTATTTACATTCGCACCGTTTTTATATTAGCAACAGAATTCACGTAACGTAAAAAAATAATAGTAGTATATTATGATACCGTACCTTTGTTATCAATTCTACGAACCAAAATACAGCCTTTGTAATATTCAAACCTCAGGCAGAACAAGCCTATCCCATTTCAATTGTTATTACGAAGCCTGCGATGTTTTTAGACTATTTTCTATTTTATCCTTTATTGGTTTTAGTACTTTTGCACTGGTCAATTCAACTAACTCCGTGGTTTTTTAATTCGAGAATATTAGGCTGTTTTTTTTATTCCACTACAAGTTAGCCCTTGACTGCAATTTCACCTGGTGGTAAGTGATGATGCATACGATGGTAGCGGGCTAAACTGTTAGGGAGTATTGTAGTCATATCCTAATCGGTTTCTACGCGACATCGCGCTGGAACACTAAATCGCTTAGCGGCACGTCTTTGTTGATAATGTGGTAACTAGCCACGGCCAAAGCCTCCCACCAGATCAGGCAAGAGAAAAATCAGATATTATAAATTCCCAAACTGCCCCTGCCATGAATCGAACCTGGAACCTCGTACTTAAATTCACAGCGCTCAGCGTTGCGCCAGAGAGCTAGTCAAAATTGCGTATGCTTAGAACTACTAATATTAATTTTTATTATTTAATTAATTAATCAATTAATCTCGTTGATACAGAATTGACTGCTTATTAAAATATCTAATTTTTTTTTTTTCGATTCTGTTATTTTCTTGAAATTCTCAGATTCAAATATTGTTTTTATATTATAAAAGAGAAAGTATGTGGGTATGTTCCGTATAGGCTCCGAAACGACTGGACCGATTTCGATGAAACTTTCAGGGAATCTCCGAATTGACCTGTCGAGTAGTCCTGTAAAGTTTGGTGACGATCGGAGCACTCCTATTTTTGAACTGTCAAACTGTCAAATACAGCTTTTATTTACTATGACGATATTCTATTGTTGGGTGTACATGGGTGTAGATAATGATCTTCACCCGCTCGAGAAGAGAATAGAAGAGAATGAATAAGGAGAGAAATAAATGATTTAATATATTATGAGACTTAAATTAAAAAATTAATGATGTAAGTTTATTGTTTAAATAAAATAAAGCAAAATCTAGCCCGGCGAAGCGGGCTAGGTATGCTAGTATTGTACATAATTAATTTTTACATCAAATATTTTTAATTTTTGTACCTTATTTTATGTGTTTTTTATATGGGCCTAGTTGCCTTGAACAAATAAATAAATCAATAAATAAACGTTTGGAATAACTTTCATACTCAGGTAGTAACATATAATCTAATGAACTTAAGAAAATCTATGCTGTTGATCGCCCAGAGGCCAGATGTCTATGTGTCTATGTGTGTAGAAGCTCTACTTATCTTTATTATTTTTAGTACAATCACAGTCCTCGAAATAATATAATGGTAACTTGGCAAATTCTCATTTTTCGAAAGCTTTAAAATGTCTGGCAGATATTATAGTTACGTCTGTACATATTTAAACCTATCTTAATAAAGGGTTTTCATCTCGTTTTATGTAACGGAACTCCAAAAAACAATGTAACAATACCAGTCTCTTTGAAGCTGGTCTGTGGTCGACATTACTATTAAATTAAAAGTAGCTTTATTCCTGGAGCTCCATTTACATAACGTTGGTAACACGCCGACGTACGACGGCCGACTGGCGCAGTGGGCAGCGACCCTGCTTTCTGAGTCCAAGGCCGTGGGTTCGACTCCCACAACTGGAAAATGTTTGTGTGATGAGCATAAGTGTTTTTCAGTGTCTGGGTGTTTATATGTATTTTCTAAGTATTTATGTATATATAATTCATAAAAATATTCATCAGTCATCTTAGTAGCCATAACACAAGCTACGCTTACTTTGGGGCTAGGTGGCGACGTGTGTATTGTAATTTGTAGTAGTATATTATTATGATTATATTTATTTATAACAGATTTTTTGTTTATTTTTCTCACTTTTTATAACTGAAATGTATTTATCTAGTTAGTTTTAGTAAGGAAATCTGACAGTTTACAGTCATGTACAAATAAACAGAAGCCTCATCACTATCCCATTATCAGCCCACTATAGGTCACTGGTCTCCTCTCGGAATGAGAAGAGTTTAGGCCGCCTACCGTGCTGTCCCAGTGCGGATTGACAGAGCTCGCACGACGTTGAGAACGTTATTAAAAAATCAAACATGCAGGTTTGCTCACGATGTTTTCCTTCACCGTTGAAGCAAATATTTATTTATTTAAACTCTTTATTTGTACACCAATACACAGTTAGCAAAATAAATGACGAATAGAGAGAAACACAAAAACTGCAGTAGAATACGAAAGGCGGCCTTATGGCTTAAAAGCGATCACTGCCAGGCAACCTTAGGATTAGGACAACAAGAGCGAGAACAAATAAATGGTGTGAAATTATTATAAACCTACATTCAAATAACTCCATACAAATACATAAACAAAATATACACAAATAAAAACAACAAAATAAAATATATATAATATATATTTTGCTCAAATGAAAAACGCAAATAGCTCCGAAAAGTGTCCGAAAAGTGTGTGCCGGGGATCTAACTCGGTCTCCACAAAAGGAAATCCGAAGCCTTACCCACTAGGCCATCACCGCTTATTGCCAATTATTTACGAAGCGTATGTTATTTAAAAAAACTTGACATTTAAATAACATACCCTTAATATTTGGTAATAAGTTGAAAATTAACCATCTTTGAATGTATGTATGTATAAAATAATCTTCAAGCTATTGGAAAGAAGCAGGCGTTACTTAGGGGAAATCCATGATATATTATGAAAATTAAGCTTAATTTGCCATACTCCGCGAAAAGCAGGAGAATCTGAATGGTGTTATTTATAATTCTTCAATAAAAAAACGACTTAACTGGCTTGCTAGTGGATCACACATTTTTTTTTTTAAATACTAATAGTATATAGTCTTAAATTGATGGAGGCAAAACACCATTTCGTACGATACGAGCCTTATTTAAAAGATACAGTCAATTAAAATAAAATATTTTTTGGGTCATGCTATTTGCATTTGGTTATATTTAAATTATATGTACATTTAGTTATATGAGCTATACAAGAAGCAGGTATCTCGAAATCACTCTCTCTCACTCACACAATCAAAAGCAAAGCATTCTGTCGATATTATTTTTTTTTACTTAGCAGCTACTGTATAGGAACATACATTTATTTTCATATCATAGACAAAAACTTTATTTTCATTCAGGTGTATCCAGGAAAGCTAATGTATCGAGATAACAAAATTTACTAAGCTGTTAACTGCTAAAATAATGTATAAAACTAATTCAAATATACACACAAACAATCATATTATAAGGTTTAATAATTGACCGTTTTAATAAACGTAAAGTAACCTCAGTTATAACGAACATGAAGGTACTTGAAATTTATTCATAAGAATTATTCCAAGCAAGCACAGGTAATTTTTGCTGTGAGGCCTTGCTCACTTTACTAGACACGTAAGAGTTCGAGACACCCTACTCATACTTGTAAACGCTCCCTGAATAAAACATAGCGGACAACGACCGCTCAAAGCAACTCTGTCGAGATTAAAATATTTTGCTTAGCGGTTAACTGCTCAAATTATTTATTAAGCGTTCCTTTGCCATAGCGTCAACAAAGAATCGTACCTCAGTTGTACGTTTTTAAAACGGCGTTCCCACATACTTTTAATTTTTCCAACGGTTTATTGCATATTATAATTCTTTGTGTGCGAATGCTTATCTTTCTTTGACATGGCGTTCTGACATTCTCTGCAATATTCACTTTTTAGTGTGAATAAAACAATTTGAACGAAATATTAGGTTTCCACAATCGTGAGCTCTTTCATTTTAGTCGAGTGTTAAATAGATGATAATAAATAAATATACTACTACAATACACACTAGTCTAGTCCCAAAGTAAGCGTAGCTTGTGTTATAACTACTAAGACGACTGATAAATATTTCTATGAATAATGTCTATAAAATATACTTACAATATTATATACTCGTAGATATACACACAGGCACTGAAAAACATTTATGTTCATCACACAAACATTCTCCAGTTGTGGGCACAAACCCAATGGACTCTGAAACCAGGTCAATCGGTCGTCAATCTAATAGACGGAGGAAATGATTCATCATCAATAATCTATAGCATTATGAAATGGTTTGCTCGTAATCTCCACCCTGGCAGGATCGGTGATATCAGTAAATGGTAGTAGTTGCAGAAGACGCTCCTGACTGTTCTCCGTTATATTTACTTAGTTGCTACCCTACGTACCTACGGAAGGAGGAGAGATGGTGAAAACTGTAGTCTTATCTGACGTCACGCGGCAAAAATTATCAATACACGAAAGCGAGCCTAATGGCATGTTTTATAGAAACCTCCCGCACTCAGAATATGCAACACAATTACACGAATGCGCCGAGGTCATCAGCATCATCTTCTTTAACGCGCCCGATTCGATTATTCAAATTTTGTTCTTATAATATAGCGGCTCTTGTGTTTCTCGGCTTTTCTGTGGTTCCAGCCATACTTGTTGCAGAGAACGACTTACTTAAGGGATATTAGACTGGTGCCAATATTCTATAATTTAAAAACCTGGGCTCCAATTGTTATCTCGTACCAATGATTATTATTAAGACATAGCGTAACAGCGTAAAAGTCTAACTTCATTTTAAATGAGGCATCACATAATTAATGCTTCTTATGTAACATTATGAGATGAGAAGCGATGAAAGCCCAGTGGGTAGGACTTCGACTTCACACTCGGCCCAGTTTGAGCTCCAGAACGCACCTCTTAACTTTTCTAAGTTATATGCGTATAATCAATAACAATATCACTTGCGTCAACGGCGAAGAAAAACAACGTGAGGAAACCTGCATGTCGGAGAGTTCTCCAGAATGTTATCAACGTACAGACGTGTGTACAGTCCAAAGGGCCAAAGGGGTGGGCTAAGGCCTTAACCACTCCAGGCCTCTCATTGTGGGAGGAGTCCCTAGCCCTGTAGAGGACCAATAATGGGGAAATGATGATTATGATATTTTATGACAAATAAGCGTAGAATTGATGAAAAACTGATTCTCAAGGCCTAATTTTTTTTTCAGATCTGGGACTTGAGATGCAAGGTCGGGTGTGTTATGACTTTTGAAGGAGTGAATATCTGCAGTGACAGTATCGATTTAAATGTGAGTAGAATCTTTATATATTTTACTATCTCGTTCTCCGGTCGAGGAATGTCTTGGCCACGAAACAATCGCATCATCTTCACCGATCGCCGCTACCCGTGGTATAGTCGAGATAATATAGTGTCACTAGCTGTGTCCCGCGTGTAAAAACGAGGCCTGGAAAGCCTGTAATGTATCCTTGGGAATTTGATGTTTTTCGAGAACTCAAAATATTCATTCTTTATGCCTAAAATCAAGCTTTGAAGTAGTAGAGCTTTTTGTGACAGAGCTCGTCCGGGGAAGTATTATCGCCATGCTTATTTCTGCCGCTAAGCAGCATTGATGCAATGCTGCGGTCAGGTGTGATGGGTGTGGTTGCCTGTGTGATTACAGGCACATGAGTCTTAACACCTACGCTTCAAATTGATGGAAACAGGTAGGCGGTATATTACGAGACGTGCTCCTTGCATGCCCTGTGAAATGTTGCTCTGTTTATAGTCGATGGTTTTCCACCTATCATCAAATGGGCAACCTGCTCGGTCCGTCAATTATTACTTAAAAAAAAAAAGTTTTGACGCTTATTTAGTGCGTAAAGAAAAACCAACAAACAAACAAACAAATATTCGTATTTCGCTAGTTAGGATATATTTCTTTTACACGTTAGACGCTCTGACGCTTTGCAAATGTTCATTGGCTAAGACGATATAACAGGTAAGAGTCTTCGCGTTGCCGCAACCAATCAAGACGCGCCAGGAAGGACTCAATCTTCAACACCGCTTAAGACGCAAGTTTGACGCCGCAGTTTCGCTTTAATGTCAGCTACTTACAAGATAAATTAACTAATATTTTTTATTTCATTACTAAAGATTCAAAGAGTAATAATTGGACAAAAACCAAAATAATTACAAACTATCATTAATATTTACAGAAAATATAAGCCATCTATCTGTTCAATTATGACATGGTACCCAAAATGCTGTCGCTATTGCCCTTTGATTTGCTACACTTGTTGACCTGGACCGTTAGGCTAAATGAGCGCAAGCTCTTGAATCACCAGGCGTACATACCAACTATATTTTTACACGATATTAATCTTAATATATAAAAATCTCCTGTCACGATGTTTGTCCGCGATGGACTCCTAAACTACTTAACCGATTTTAAATTAAATTGGCACACCGTGAGCAGTCTGGTGCAACTGAAGAGATAGGATAGCTTAAATCTTTAATTATAGTCACAATTTTATTTTATTGCAAATTATTTGTCTATAATTAATTGACAGTCACATGTTATATATATATATATATATACTACTATACTCATTTAAGGCTTAGCGATACTGAATACTTTAAAAACAAAATCAAACGCAGACGAAGTCGCGGGCAACAGCTAGTAAAATATAAATCTAGTAACACAACGCGGGCCGCATCTAGTATTAACCAAAATTATTTGATTTGGAAATTTGACATTTGGCTAGTTTTCATTTTCACAGAACCTATTTTGTGAGAATGTACAAGGAATATTACAAAACATAAAATACCTAAAGATATAATAAACTTTAGGAGGCTCTCATTATTTCTCCAAGTTTGATCTTCAACGAGAGCGAAAGTGGAGTACATTCCCATAAATAAGGATAATAGGTAATATTTGCATATCAAAAATTCGCGGAGAAAAATTGTATAATGTGTTCGGAGTACCGTTATTTGTGATTCGCTGCCGGGAGCTAAGCAATTTAGGTTATAGGTACTTCCACTCTTCGCAATCTGATGTTATCGCATCAACGACCAGTCTTATTATATCTAAAATATGAAAGACTGACGGAAAACTTCAGGATGACTTTTTAAAATAAAGATATTACATTGTATAGTAAGTCTTTATTAACAATCTTAAAATTTGATAGCAATTCTACAGTTGGTGGATAAAACATAAAACTAACATCATAGAAATATACGATGTTGCTATTTTTTTAACTTAAGATGCTATTTTTTAACTCTTGTCTGCAATCACACCTGTTGTTAAATGATGAATGATGATGCAGTCTAAGATGAATGAATGAATGAATGAAAGTATGAATGAATGAATGAATACACTTTTATTGTACACCACATAAACAACGAATTATAAGTAAAAATTTAACAAAAATTATACAATTTGGCGGCCTTATCGCTACATAGCGATCTCTTCCAGGCAACCAAAGGCGTTAAAACAGCTCAAGAAGAGAGGTAGGTGGTGCATTTAAATAAACATGCATAAACCTATATATACAAATAAAATATCTACATATAACAAACTTACAATAAAATATATAGAGTGATAATAATTAATATATACCTATATAATTAATATCAATAATAAATAAATATATACAATATTGTCAAACCACAAATAAAACAGAAGGGAATAGGCAAAGATGGTAGCAGGCTAACCTGTTACCACTATGGAAGTTATATAAAACCCATACGCCAGACAATATACGAGTAGGACAAAATTCACAACATAAATTCTAATTGGTCCCGCTGGGGATCGAATCCTGGAGGCGTGGAAATCCAAATTCAAATTGATTTATTTCAAGTAGGCCTACTTTATAAGCACTTTTGAACATCCTAATTATAGCTGCTCTAAAGTGGGCTGACATGCTTTTTCTGTTAATGTCACGTGTTAGTGATAGTAACCGGGGAGCGAGCGTTTTAACGTGCCGTTCGAGGCACTGGACTCTTTCCATTTCCTAATTTATGTACACAACGCCAGCAAGAAACAGTGGTTAACTGATAAAATTACTAACGTATGACGAGGCGAAAGTTCTCTTCCTGATTCTGAAGTTAGCACACACACAAATACACACAATCTCACACACACACACACTTACACACACACACCCGTACACTCTCAGACACACCCACTCACATACTTGCATGCTTGCATGATTGATTTTGTAAATTTTAAAATTTACTAAAGTGGTTACGTCATGTTATTAGTTATAAAGTTTGTACCGGGAGGTGAAGAATGAGACCTCCAAATACAGGTTGTTTCAAACTTAAATGGAGGTCTTAGGCTTTTGTTTTAAAATAAAATAGAGGTAACTAATAAATTATTTTTTATTTTCATTTTTCAATTTTCTAACTTTTTATACGATTTCAACACAAATATCCAATAACCCCGTTCTGCCAATCAAACCTGGGACCCCCTGAAACGTTATTGAACCTAATAGCCACTAGACAGTGAATATAAGATTAAAACACTAAAACAAATTTCAAATCTACCACAAAAGTATTCGCTCAAGTTGTTATTAATAAAAAGGTTGAGATATATTTTATTGTCTGAGCAGACAATAAAATAGTATCATAAATTATTACGCACCTCGCACACTAAGCCTAGAGACAGACTAAATTGGAAAAGTAAAAAAAAGAAAGTGTAGCACGAAAGACTTAATAAAACAAGTTGGTATAAGAGCGGGTGCTCATTTAAATGTTAGGTTTACAAGCTCGAAAATGACAATATCCATGCTTTCTTCTTGACACGCTCTTTTTTTTTAATTGTGAATACACGTTCATATTCGTGTACACGTATGTATATTAATTGTATGTATAAATATAAGTAAAATACATATTTTTTACATGTTTATAAAGCTTTTGGAGAAAAACGAGTTAGGGTGTGGATCCTAGCTCGTTTTTCTCGCACGTCCGAAGGTTGACTGGTATAAAATGCATTAAGTTTCGTAAACCGTTTTTTTGTTTGTGCAATAAAGTGAATAAATAAATAAATATGACAGTCTCATCTCAATTTTCAAATCGATTTCTATTCCACCTTCCTTTTCTTTTTAGCAATATGCTTATTTCGCCTCGCAGTTTCAACTGTGATTTTTTAATTACAATTACGGGTTCAACGCGGGGAACATCGCGGGGCGCAGTTAGTGAAAATCCAATAACGAGGAGATTTGAAATTTAGCTCGTTTGAATTTTTTAGAACCTATTTATTAAGAATATATTTCGGAGAGTGTGCTCAAGAACTATTTGATCTGGTTCCCCCCTCGCCTTTCTACCATCGAACCGCGAGGCACCGGAAGGATCTGCATCCTACTGCACCTACGTGGTCGATATACCGCGGACGCGTACGAAGCGCTACGCATCTTCGTTTCAAATTCGCACCGCTAGGATATGGAATGCTCTTCCAGCTTCCATTTTCCCCAGTTCTTACAACATTAGTACCTTCAAATCAAAAGTGAATAGGCATCTTCTAGGCAAGCGCGCTCCACCTTAGGCTGCATCATCGCTTACCATCAGGTGTAATTGCAGTCAAGCGCTCGTCTATAAATATAAAAAAAAAAAAAAAAAAAAAAAAAAAAGAAAAAAGAATATATAAGAAATATTACAGAATATAAAAAAGCGGTTATACTACTAGTATACGCTAGTGACGCAGTCATAGCCTAGCCTATATGGTTGTGATTGTTGGAAATTGAAACCGCACTTTCGGTGGGCCAAGTTCTAATCCCGCACCTCTAACTTTTCTAAATTATGTGAGTTTAAAGCTATTAAAATATCACTTGCTTCAAGGTGAAGGAAAACATCGTGAGGAAACCTGCATGCCTGAGAGTTTTCTATATTATGCTCAAAAGCGTGTGGAGTTCACCAATCTGCACTGGGCCAGCGTGGTGGACTTCAGCTTTACCCTTCGCATTGTGCGAGGAGCCCGTGCCACGTAGTGGGATATGATAATGGGATACGATAATGCTGACTTTAATTCCTTGAGCTTTTTTGTTCAAGACTCCATAATAGGTTAGTTTTATCGCTCGTCGTGAGAATGTCTCTCCGGCTACTAGTCGACAGTGCGAAATTACTCTAACGACAATAACGCTGATTGTCATCTACTTGTCTAGTTTTCTACGATCTATGGTTGCTTGCTATAGGAAACGTGTAGCAAAAACCAGAGAGGTTTTTCTTCACTCAGATGTATTCAGTAACTTTATCTACGGCACATTTCGAGTTAATTTCGCAAGTAGAAGAAGTTTTATTCAGGCGTGTTTGTTTTTTCTTATTGTTTCTTAGATCACGATTACACAGTCAAAATTATGGTTAAAACAAAAATATTTAATTTCTTATTTTCAAATAGAGCAACATCGCAAACAAAAATCAAATATGGTTAAGTCACAATCTTAATCCGTAAATTTATCTTTTTAAGTGACCAAAGACACCACGAGCTGTCTGCGCGCCGTATTTAATTAAGTATATATTTAAGTCATGATGTCAATTTGAATTTCTCTTTCGGGAGTTTGAGTTAGTTGAAAGCCCCGAAAGTAACAAAGGCTTCTTTTTATTCAGAAATATAGGAAAGCAAACGTTTCCCACGGGGGAAAAACCGTAATAAACGCGGACGAAGACAGCGGGCAACAGCTAGTTTGCTATAATTTTCGTTTTTAATCACCGTTACTTCAAGCAAAGCTTTCATGAGTTCCTAATGATAAAGCTGTTTTCGTGTATTTAACATGTTACAGGGATTTTGCAAGATTAATCGAAAAATACGCCGAGTTTTACTTGTAACATGAGAGCCAGTGATAAATGAACGCTCTTATGGAATTAGGCCTGCGGTATTCACCTCGTGTATTTAATTTATAGGTAGCCAATTCACCGTTTTAAACATGATTAATGTTACAAGGATCTGGGGTCTCCTCGGCGAGCTTTAGAGCTATAACTTTGGTTAGATATGCTTGTTATGGATCGAGGTAGCAAGCGAAGCATGGTAAGATGTTCTACGAAGTTAAAGGAACTATTTGCAAAATAAACTTGAGAATATTACCGTTTTCTTATAACTTTCGATTTCATATATTGTTGTTTTATATTAATATTAATTGACAGACCAAAATTGCCCATGGTATGTGGAAAACCAGGGCCTATAAACAAAGCAAAATTTCGCGGGGCATGCAAGAAACGCGTCCTGTAACGGGCCGCCATGTGTCCATCAACCTTAAACGTAAGTGTTAAGACTTACTTACCGGAACAGAGCATCGCAAAAACGCTGCTTTGCGGAAGAAATAAGTTGTTCTTCCCCGGACGAGCTCTGTCACAAAAAGCACTGCCACTACTATAATTATGAAATTGATTCTAACGCGCACTATCTACTGTTTTCAGTTCACAAGTATATTGGTCTAACAACATTTTTTCTATATCGGCCGTCTACCAAACATTTTTGTTTCCATTTTCTAACACTAGCAAATAGAAATAAAAAAGTTTTAACGCATTCAAAAAGAATATGATATTCTTTTGTGTAGAAATTGTATATTCGAAAAGATTCAAACTCGTATAATACGAGTCAGAGAGTACTAAGCCACCTGTGGTTAAAGCTCGCCAACCCACATTGGGGCAGCTTGCTGAGCTAATCTTCGAAACCTTAACTATAAGATACCTGGCCTGCACCCATACTAACGTACCTACTAATGTTTTTTTTTTAATTTTACTTAATTAAAAATACGGACATCTATTTTATAATATTTGTAAAATACATTTCACAAAATATAAGAGGCACAAAAATTTCCAATCGGGTAACAAAGCATTTTCGCCCGACGAATCTCTTAACAGGGGTTGGCCGTAAGCTCAACTACTGGTTCTATACTTAGAAGCTCTTGAGATGTTTATAGAACTAAGACTCCGAGGTACTTTTAATTAAAAACAACCGCCTTTGTCACGAACTTGGTTTCATCTACAGTTTTGTTGCGCTCGTTATCAACTTTGACGTTCTCTCATAGTTTGTTCGGAGCCTTTGAGGTACGTTATTTATTATACTTTTCATTAGTGTGCGCCTGTGAAAAAGTTAGCCGTCTCCCATGAGATAATTTTTGTTAGCGTTTACCTCCATTTCTATCTTCAAAACATCAGGGATCGTTTTATGAAATTTAATCTTGTGAGCTAACTAATAAGCGGTGATAGTACAGTGGGTAAGTTTTCTGTTTCCGTTTCGGGGGCACCGAGTTCGATCCCTGACCCGTAACTTTTCTGATTTGTGTCGTTTTAATTTAACAATTTACCATCACTTTCTTCAACGGTGTAGGAAAGACTGAGAGATCGCCATCATGCTCTAAAGAGTGTCTGAATTTACACTTGGTCTACGTGGTGGACTAAGTCCTAAACTATTCTAATGCCCTATATTTGGTCAGTAATAGGCAATTGATGATGATGATGAGCTAACTAGACATGTGATATTTCGCGGCACTTGTTACAAATGGTAAATGGACTGTATGTTTGTGTATATATGAGAATTTGTTCGATCTTAGCTTATTAACTGGTGTGTAATTATACTGCACCAATCTTGTATTCACTTCACCCTAAATGGGTTGCTTGACGCTTAGTAGTCTTGACACAGCACTTTGCACTGTATTTGATTCTTGCAAGGGATCTGTCTTTCACAACACCGAAAGTAATGTGGAAAGTCGTATGGGAAAGCACGGCTATCCACTGACGATAAACGGTTGCAATATAACGTGAAAACGTTTCACATGGAAATATCCACGGCCAGCAATACCTGTGAGGAGTTATCTCCTTATTTAAATATTCACATACTTTACTGTCTATGAAAGTGTAATAATATACTTACATACTGATTTTATTAATGCAAAAGTGCGTTTGTTTGTTTGTTACCTATGTTCGGCTCAACCTTTGAACCGATGTTGATAATATTTGGCATACATTCAGCTTGTGATCTCGAGATGGACATACAATATAGAGAAAAACATTATCCCGGAAGAGATGCTGGTAAAAGATGCCTTTAAAAATTAGTATTAGTTTAACTGGCTTGATCGCTTAACTTATTCTGGTAAAATTTTACATAGAAACAGTATGCTTCATAAGGACGGCATAAAGAAATATACATTATATCCCGGGAAAATAACTGGTAGTTGCGTAATTCTTATAAACCCAAAATAAACGCGGATGAATTCGCTAGCAATTTGCTAAAATTTATTGAATGCTTGGTACATCGTTGTTTGTTATTTGAATTATTTTAAGGGTAACCTGAAATATTTATTATAATAAAAAAGCGGTTGCAACCTCAAGTGAAAATCAAATACTAAGAACGGACAAAAAATTTAGGTCAAAAGGAAAAATAACGATTAATATCTTTTTTTAGAGAGATAACTGCATTGTCGGTAGTTGGCAGCCGACAGAAGCCCTCACTATATGGAATTTAGTTGCCAAGAAAAAGTTGCACACCGTCAGAGTGCAGAACAGACGGCCCGACGTCGATGGCGAATATATTTACGCTTGTCGATACTGGAGATCTAAAGAGGTCAGTGAAAAAAGTATAACTTAACCTTTCTTCTTGAACAAGTTTAGACGCTAATTCAAATAGATCGTTTCTAAACTAATCTTCCGGACTTCGTAACATCCTCGGAGACCCTTAGTACAATCCCCGACAGATCAGAGAAAATTCAGAAATTTATAATTTCTTAATTTTCTCTGCTTTTGTCTGTTGGTAGGCTTCGGCAAAGGCTAGTTACCGCCCTACCAACAAAGACGTGCTGCTAAACGATTTAGCCTCGGGTACGCATCGCCTAGTCGTGTAGGAATCGATTAGGGATTCGGATTTAATTTCATAAAATACCATTAAAAGGTAAGTCCGTTATCTATCCTGTTAGTCTGCATCATCACTTACCAGCTGGTGAGATTACAATCAAAAGCCAACTTGTAGTAGAATAAAGAAAATAAAAAAGTAACAAAACAAAACGTAAAAATACACACGTACGTACACAAATCAACACCAAATTATATGTGGCAATTAATAAATTGCCTTTAAAAGCTAATTTTGATTTATATTAACTATACCGAGAAAAGATCAGATAACATCTGATCAGTAATTTAAATACAAATATTAAAAACACACGGGAAATTTATCTTCTTACTAATATAGCGACGTGTGGTGAATTTGTATTAACAATTTAGTTAACCTGCCAAATTCATAGTTATACATATAATACGCCCCCCCCCCCTACAGGGCCTCTTTAGCCACAAATGAGAAAGATTGAAGATTTAGTCCACCACGCTGTCTCAGTGCAGATTGATGGACTCCACACGCCTTTGAGAACATTATGGAGAACTCTCAGGCATGAACACTCAAGATTTCCACACGGTGTTTTCCTTCACCGTTAAAGCAAATTATATTAATATTTCTTAAAACGCAAATAACTTAGAAAAGTTAATAGTGCGGGCTGGGATTTGAACTCTGCCCCCTGAAAGTTAAGTCGAAGTCCTAACAACTAAACTATCACCTCTCCCGTTCCCACCACATTTTTCTTTACTTAAGGTAAGTTATCCGGATTCGATTTCGTTCTCGAAAATGTTATTAACATAACATACAGTTGCAGGCAAATGACCATGGCATTCCATTTACCTCAGGTAAAGCAATTAACATTTTGACCTCTTAAGCGTAGCCAAGTTGGATCGAAACATCAAAATAATATTCTAACATGACCGCAGCCGACCTTGCAAAGCAAAACATCGGTACCTGCTTACGAAACGTACTTTAGAACCCTCCAAGAATTAAAGGAAAACAACCTCTCTAAAACCTTTGAAACCTCTGAAAATGATACTAATAATACAACAGTTTATTCAGTGTTTTCAAAGCAAACATTAGAACAAAGTACCTACGTGATAATGTTATTGTAAAACTGGCTGCCTCCAGCAATTCTTTAGGTAAATACACTGATAAGTATGGATAAGGTAGGGTCAAGCCCATTTAAGACCCAACTCATTATATTTAAGTATAAGCACAAATTTTCTACCAACGCATTCAATAATATTAAACGGTTACATCGTTTTTAAGCACCAAACACACAGGATCGTGGCGATAACGGACTCTGGAACGTAGGTAAAATTAAGAATAATATTCATCATCATCATCATCATATCGACCCATTACCGGCACGGATCATCTCCGTACATTGATAAGAGCATAGTCTACTACGCTGGCCCAATGCAGATTAGTTTACTGCAGACGCCTTTGCATGAGAGCCTTTGAGAGCATTATGGAGCCGTCTGAGGCATGCAGGTTTCCTCAAGAAGTTCTCCTTGGACGTTGAAACAAGTGATATATTTATTAAAAAAGTTACAGGTGTGTGCCAGGGACTCAAACAGCCCCCTTGTAAGTGAGACCGAAGTCCTATACACTGGGCTATCACCGTTTCTGTTCTAGAATTATATCAGTTGATCTCAATGACAAGTGAGCCAAGCTTTTCGACAGATAACTAATAAAAGCTGTTATATGAAATCAAGACACAATTCACGCTCCGTTCGATTGCGCTTTTCACGTTGTAAATCGCTGCTTTTGTATACGCTGCTCTGGAAAACCTTATAGGATGTTTCACTCAAAATATACGAAACTGCTTCGTTAGTTTATCGCATATTCGATTACGGATCGAAAGGGCATGGATTCGAATATTTAATTGCCAAATATTGACTATTTCTGTCTAAAAAATCAAAGTACCCAAGGAGTTAGGAAGTTGGTAGTATCTACCCTCATGCCTCGGAGTCTATATTAAGCCGGGCTCGTTTAATATTACTAATATGATTATTTATGGTTTAATCCCACAGACCCGTGATGGAGCAGCATGGTGGATAAATGCTTTTATATCCTCTCTTCAATGGATAAAAGTGATGTAATGTTTAGACGGTTGACCCTTTTTCCGCGCAGGTCATAAAAATCTGTTTCAATTTAACACATGTATTATTCTGCTAAATAAATATATTAATACAATACACACAGCGCCATCCAGCCCCAAAGTAAACGTAGCTTGTGTAATGGGAACTGAGATGACTAATGAATATTTATGAATAATAAACATAAATACCTGTTATATACGGATACTGAAAAACATTCATGTTCATCACACAAACATTTCCCAGTGGTTGGATTCGAACCCACAGCTTTGGGCTCAGAAAGCATGGTCAATGCCCACTGCGCCAATCGGCCGTCAGAAATTAGTACAAAAAAATATAATTGAAAATAATTCATTGTTACAAAATTTAGATAATCATAATATACTAATACGATCTGTTTTGAAAACATCACCATCTTTACCAATCTTTATAAAAGAGACCTTGAATTTGGAACAAAAATAAGTAGCTTTTTAATTATTTTCCAGTACAATCGTAAAGGGAAGTATGGCATCATCGGCGGCAGCGGCACCAACTGTGTCGAAATCATCAACCTCCATAACCGATACGTCTCCTGTTCCTATCCAGCACCTGGAACAGTTCTGGCTATCACCAGCCATAATGAAAAAATCGCTTTCGGTGGAACCGCACCAGTTTTGAACATCGTTAGTTTCCACGATCCCAAACACGAGAAACACAACGTGGAATCTGAACCGGAGTATGATTACACGATCAGAGATCCAAATTGGTTTGATGAAAAAAGTAACTCCGATATGAAACAGACTTCGCAGGTTAAAACTACGATCAGCAATGTGACATCTTCTCTAACCCGCGATGCTACATCTGATATCAGTCAACCCATATAACTTTTCCCTAGCAAGGGCTATAACATAATAAAGTTGCACTGCAATAAATTGCAATAAAATTGCTTTTTAGTTATCAATGAAGGTCTTCACCCTCGTCAATTACAAATAGAAACGGAACATTGTTGTTGTCAGCTGTATCTGATTACGCCTCTTTAAGTCGACAACGTTTCTATAGAATCTATAATAAGCAACCCAATGAGATATTATTTTCCAGGAAAAGGGCAGTCATATCGACTGGCGATCGTTTTGTTCAATTTTAAATATAACGCCTTTAATATGGCGTTCTGTGCTGTGTACTTCACTATTTTTAAAAGCCATTATTATTGAAATTTCCCCTACCTACTTATTTGCAGTCGAAAGATATATGGAACTTATATACTCCATTCTCTCATATCAGTGTCAGGGATATCTGGACCTACAGGAACCCCGAAGCCACACCGCGAATATACCACTACTGAACAGAACATAAACAAGTTATGTTCAATGTTGTAAAAGGGTTTCGGAAAAATCTGATAGTGTCTGAATGGCATTGATAAACTCAAATCGTACTGAAGCATATTTTTTTCGTTCCCTTACTAAAAACTAACGGCCCTGACTCAGACAAGACCGGGTGGAAAATATAGGGTACACACTTAGAGATCTTTCTTCGGAAAAACATTAAACAAGCTAGGCCTCTACCAGATTTGCCTACCCCCTTTGAAAACATCAACTCACGCTATTTAACAAAAGCCATATATTTATAGCACGTAAAAGCGACCTCGGCTGCCAATCCAACTATCTACGATCGGCAAGCACTTAGCGTAAAATTTGTTTGCATGACGTTCAGGTAGTAATTACTTACTTACTTTGCTGGCTCGGTGACCCATCGAGGATCTTGGCCTTCAACATTATTATAATTCGCCAATCACCACTGTCCTGCGTTACTTTTACTAGTCATTATAAGTTTCATATACTAATTGAATAGTTGAACCCCCGCGGAAGGAACACTAACATTCTTATAAGCCGACCATGAGAATTTGATGTTTCAAATCAAAATTCAAAGCATACAAACTTTTCACACAGCCTTATACCTCTCTTGATGACAGAAAGTAATGATTTTGATAACTACTAAAATAATAAGTGACTAGTTTTTGGATTTCTTAATACAAAAACTAGTAGTCGTGAAATATATTTGATTTGCATATAAATTGTTCCTCATTTGATAATAGCAAACATAATCAAAAATAATATCTCAATCTCAATTGAATAAGCTATAATAAGTTTAAATTAATGATAGCAAAAGTATCAAGAGGTATTTCTTACCTAGGCTATAAGAGTATATGCCGAATGGTATAAAGGGTTTCTCACAATTTTCTTCCTGAGATTAGAAATATCATATCATTCAAATAACTTATATGCTCGCAAGATGTGTCTGCCCTACTCTTCTTTATAGAATGGCCGATGATATAGCGAAACACCATCCTCGTTTATTCACGCACGCAAATAGCCCATCACGGATAAAGGTAATCTGTTTTAATTTCGGTAAAAAGGAATTCATATTTTGGGAGCAACCCTGACTGGCCACTATAGCACGTTTTCATCACGTCATAATTTTGTGAGCGTATAATTTGATGTTTTGCCTGAATTGGTCGGTGCTGCCATAACAGTAACCGTTCCAAAGGATGAATACAATGTTAACATTATATGAGGTGTGTTATAAAAGCTGCTAAACAAAGGCGCACAGTTTGAGAACATTGTTTTGTTTGTGTTATATTGTGTCCATGTTTTTGAAAAAAACATATTCAATTTAATAAAAGTTATGCATTTAACTTACGTTTGTACCTAGTTTTACAATGCAAGTTCAAATCTTTTACGTAGGTATATTTTTTTTATAAATAAGACGGTATGGAAAGTTTTGAACGCAACCGATGGTCGGTCTGATTCTATTTCAGGAGTTAGCCAGGAAATCGATCTTATGAGTTAACTACAGAAGCTAACTAAAGGTTTCTCTAAGAAATGAGAAAAGTAGGATGATGTAAATTTAAATTAAACTACAAAACGGAATAACTTGCAATAGAATTTAAATAAAGAAAGCATTTTCTAACAGTGCGAACTGCGAACTTGTGTGCGGGGCGTTGGTGAACTTTCAACTTTTAGCGCTTTATGTAGCGCTGGATCTCCCCTACCTGCCCCCATCGGGAGGAGGCGCTTTCCGTACTTGGAGCGAATATTTACAGCGCAACCTAAATATAGCGTGCCGTTGCTCAGCTGGCACGGTTGGAGAGAGGGGTAGGGGGCAGGCGGGTAAACATACCCCCCTGCTCTGTGGCGATGGAAGGCCATTCGGGCGGCTGCTTCGGAGGTAAGCGGACGTCGCTGCTTCATGCAGAAGTTGTATCGCGACCATGACCCTTTGTGGTACTGGGGTGGACGTTCGCGGTTGCTATAAAAGCTTTATCAAGGTTGCCCAACCAAGACTGTACGAACACTGAACAATAATTGTATAGGTCGTCACACTACAGCGGTAAAACATCAAATATCTTATTTCTGTCGCCTTATAGGCTATAAAACGTTACAGAAACAGGAGGATCCACTTATATACTTTATAAACACCGTTCAGACCAATATTCCGTAGTTTCATGTTTGTTTGATTTAGTTGTTAATTGTTAGTTAGTTTGATTAGGGAATTTTAAAGTCTCGTATATCAAAGACTACCAACTTGTTTTTTAGAAGAGGTCAGAGCGTTTATGTAAGGTTCCATGTAAACTAACGTCACATCCACCTTAGATGAAATCCGTAATTTTGTATGGAAGGTCAAACATTTTTTGACAACTCGATACAAATTCTCAAGATTGGATGTTGGGAGTAGAGAGAGTTGGCGCTGCTTAAAAGAGGTCCGTCCAGCGGTTGATGCATATTGACTATTGATGATCATGATGGTACAAATTCAGCAGATTTGCGTTACACCAAGTTGACATTGTTTTGACATTCATGTTCATCTTAAGGTACAACACGACGTCATAACTAATACAAAATTATCAGTTGAAAATGATATGCCTCGCAAAAAAACCCAATTAAGAGAATGTTTAATTTAATATAAAAGAGGAAGTCTTATCTTATGTTTTTACTGAAATATAATATGTATTCATAGCAAAACATGAACAATCTTAAGTATTTTAAAACATAATCTAGTATTAGCTTGACACTTTATCTAGCTCACAATCTCGTATTTGAGGTGCTTCTTTCCATTGCACATATGTGACCTAATATTTTGCCTACGCTATCTCCGGAAATCAGTATGCTGACACATTTAATGTTTTATGATTGAATGTAGAACGATTCCATTTTATTCTAAATTGCACGCATCCATGTCTTTTGTTATTGAAGCAAAATGTATTCTGATATAAAGAGAGATTTCGAATGATTTATTAATTAAGATTTTCTAAAGTTAAAGAATAATACTTTAGATAAGATTTTCAGATGGGAACATATAAAAATATTTATTTAAGAATACTTTATTTCATTATTAAAACCAGTGGTTCGGAAAAAATAACGTCCTATATAAGATTAAAAGAAAACTCTTTTAAATTCTCGTAACAGCTCATTCTGAGGGAAGTTTACACGGTATGGAATTAATTACTATCAAAGCAAATGACAGTTTGTTTGTTGGAAGCTAGAGTTGGCCGCATACATATTGGGAGTTACATTTTTGGTTATTGTGTTATTTTTTAAAACAATTTCAGGCAATTTTATCTTTTTTCAGAAATAAACCTTTCGTATTGTTAAAACCACTTATTTTGTTGTGATCAATCTCTACAAATTTATTTTTTTTACCAAGAAAGTAAAAGGTTGTGAAACTTTAAAAGACAGGTTCAAATCAAACATTCATTCTTTAATTTAATTTTTGTATTTGTAGATACGTTGGTTAAATATGTTACTATCTGTGTAATGCAAATAAGAATCTTGTATGTGAAATTCTGTGCTAAAATATATAAGAGAAAACATATTCTTGTCTTGTATTTTTAGCACACAAAGTTTTTGATTGTTATTTTATTTATTCTATTATTCCTTTGTTATAAGTATACCATTCGAGCCTTTCTTTAACTTGGGGAAATCCGTGTGTGGAAAGGAATGGCCGCTAAACAATTTTATTGGTGTGTCATTTTGACTGACTTTCTAAAATGTTGTTTATGACTGGGCCATCCATGGGAAAGCTTCTAAACACACCCGGGACTGAATAGATCAATAAGAATCAAACAAATGCTGTTTCGAATTCATTATCGATCTCTTGGTGAGAACACAATTAATTGGTTTCTTGTATCATAGAGTATGGATAGCCATAAATAAGTTCAACGAAGCTGTCTAGACAGAGCAATCGTGTGGTAAATGCAGGGTGGTGCGGGTCGCGTAGAGTACCCTTACTGGCCTTAATAGCAAGGGACCTCTTTTCTAGACTAAGGTGGCGATATCCAGACGATGTCTGTGTGGTAAACACAAACACAAGAAACTATTCGTATAATGTAACCCAAGTAGTGTCCTAAAAATATGTCCATAACGCAAATAGATCCTCACAACTCGCGCGTGAAAAGCTCTAGGTAACCAACGTAGCACAGGCGTAGAGTTGTGGCGGCGTAGCGACGTAGAGCGGGCGGATTGGGCACGGAAGAGGGGGTGGAGCTGCATCGATCCGCGGGCCGTGACCTTGACCCGCCGTGTTCCCGGATGTGCCCCTCGCCTAGTTGCGCTATTGTCGCTTTATAGAACTCCTAGCTTTTATTAGCTTCTGGTTTTATTTCGCTCGCTCTAAATTAAATAAACACGAGTTATTACATATGCTGGCGGTTATGTCATGAATAAGTATGAAGTCATCCCTCCTTTATTAGTAGGCGTACCAAAAGTATAGTATAGCGTTAAGCAGTATCATTTTAAAAGATGATAGTTTTATAAAGCATGAATTTTGAATTTCTGCTACTAGAATTATCCCTTCAGAATACTGAATTCTGTTACTAGAATGTAAAAATAATGATACCGTAATTAGCGCCAAGCAGGGCTAGAGACAATAGATCTGACAACTCTATCTGATCTCCGTCTGGCATTATCCGACAGTGGCAGATAAAAAAAAATTTGCTTACAAAGTTGTGGTTGGAATCTTCTGCTTCTGCTGCTTGCCAGGAAAACTTTCCTACTAGTCACTTATTATAAGTACTTATAATAAGTAGAGCAAGCTAGAGATTCGCTTCGTAAAACAATCATCATATTTTAAGTTTGAAAGTTGTAGATTGTAATATTCCAATTAAAATATCCACCGTATGGATCATTTCTTAGGTAGAATTTTGTTTTACTATTATAGTCGACCTCTAAAGTAAATGCTGATTGTTTTATTCCGTAGTTAATTAAGATTATTTCATTAAATTAGTTTATTAACTTTTTTATCCAATAAATAAAAAGCTGACTAACGAAATAGAAGTTTCCACTTCTTAATTAGGTTTTATAATTAAACCTCAGGCATACGTTACGGCTTATCAAATCTGCCGTTGCGGCCGCTGCGGCTTTGAAAACCTCGTTATATAAAAGCTTTATTATAGAATTACGCTTATTGCTAAAATTTGTTTGCATTTAATGCTTTTTAAGAGTTTTATTACGTTTTAAATTTATTTAATGTATATTGAAATCATATGTATTTTTTTTTAATTAATAAGCTATTAGCTTATTGCTTGCCGTTTTACTTAAAGTAAACTCAAGCACACACAATCAAGTCTAATAACATCAAGTAAAGTCTAATTACTATAACTTACATAGTTTTTATATACTCTCTCAGTGAAGGTACATAAACATCATAATTTTCAATACATTTACGTGAATTAAAAAAAAAAATATATATATATATATATCTATATATGGTCATGCATACAAAGTAGTGTCTTCTAGAATAAGCATAAAGATATTGTTACCAGGCAGATTATACTCGTACCTATTATTGTAAGGTGTCATTATTTATGAGATGATTATGAAGGAAGATGTAATTGTTATGCCAAACCTACTCGGGTTCGATATCTACAATAAACTCAGCCGAAAAAATAGAGTGCATTTTATTTATCTGGAATAGATTGGTTTATATCTGTGTATTTACAAAGACCTTCTAGCTAGGTAGTGTATATAATATAGTTTTCTAACACTCGTTTCTGATAGAGATTTATTGAATTTGCTCTCGAACACGTTCCTGGTAGTTTTATATGATTTGCCATTTCCACTTTTGATTCGTTGCAATATTTCATTTTATGTTATGAAAAATTCATAGTTCATTTTATAAATTGCTTTATATGGGGCAGCAATATTTCGTTTCTTAATTCATCAGTTTCCTAAAACGGTCCACCGCTGGACTAAAGGCCTCTCCTAACGGGAGGTTTGCGCATAATCACCACACCGGGCGAACGGGTTGGTGATCGCATTCAGTAGAAGGTAGTAGTAACACAGAGATCGCTGCTGCCCGGTCTCCGTCATATTTGCCTACCGCACCGTACGAAACCGGAAGAGAAGGGGCACACAGCACACGGTTGATTTATTACTAACTCGCTTCAAGCAATAAGGCCGCCTTTGTGCATATGTTTTGTATTAAAGTTTTTTTTTCTTAACCTGGCATTCTATCTGTTTGTGCAATAAAGACTTCTTCTTCTTCTTCTGCCCGCGACTTGGTCTGCATGGACTTCAGAATTAGGTCTAAAGCTTCGTTCGTTAGATATTTGTAATCTTATCACTATTTGAGAGATACATAGCATATATGAAATGGATTCCAAATTTCAAAACTGTCTGCTCACGGCTTAGCGTAAACAATTTTCAAGTTTTCCTCAGGAACTACTTTAGGAATTGGGATAAAAGAGAGCTTATGTTCTTTTTAATGCCCTAGGCTACATTTCATCTAAATCCGTTCAGCTGTTTTTGCGTGATTGAGTAACAAACATCCACACTTTCACACTTATTATATTAATATTTATATCATATTCATATCACACATACATCTTAACCGTTACTGTCAAACATATGGCGTATTGGCTTATATAAACTAATTACGCAATGTTATCACGGCGTTTTAAGTTAAATTCTTGTTGTTTATAAAAGGAATTGTGGTTGCCCTTCTTAGATTTCTCAACGGGGTTATATCAAATTTCTACCCTACCTACTAGTCCTGAGCACCCGGCAGTCCAAATACGATTTTTGTGTAGGTTATTACTACAGGGCTGATATTTTGGAATAAGTCAGTTGATTGGGAAAAGGACGACGCATTTTGTAAACATCAGAACTACTTCTCGCTTGGATTCGTTTAATTTTAATATATTTTTGTAACTTTTAATCAGCCTTGTTTTACGAATGACAAGCCTTCATGCTGTTTTTACTTGAAGTTTTGTGTGCACCACCCAGGAAAAACCTTTGTGAAAATCTTTGATGCAAACTAGTACTGTCAATGATATTAAAATTTGGAAGAAAATAAAATTATTGCACCTCGGCCTACCGCACAAAAATAACAAATGATTTCCTTTTTAAGTTATACAGTTTTAGATCTAACCATAACCAAACAGACTTGAGCTGAGAATCGAAACCAGAAATATTATAAACACTTCATCAGAGGAGTGTTCGTCGAACGTGAATCTCTTTGTTAATAAATTAACTGGAATTAAATAATAAAGTCAATCTAAAATTCATCCAATGAAAAAGGAATACAGCATCAGCGCAGTTCATATTTTATTCTGCTAACTCCGTGGGTTCGGATGGGTAGCATTTAAATTTTAAATAACAGGACACGTCGAAAAATCAACGGATGCTCGAAACCTCAGAGGGTAGAATTTGTTAACGAGGCTGTTGTTGTTCATTAAATATATGTATAATGCTGTATTCAGACGAAAAGTATTGATTATAGTAAAAAGATTTTTTATCGGCACGAAAGTAGGGGTCCTGCCCATGCCGTAAGTGCAAAAATTCCAAAGCGAGTTTTTTTTATTAATTCCACTATACGTCTGCTACCTCTACTGCAATCTCACTCTGAAATATCACTTGATGCAGTCTAAGATGGTAGCGGGCTAACCTGTTAGGATTACGGCAGCTTTAATAAGCCACTATCCGGCATCGTATCAGAACGCTAAATGCTGGACGGTATGAAATAAAAAATTCCCAATTTGCCCATGCTGTGGATTCAGCCCGGAAGCTCACGTATGATATCGCAGCATTCACAACTACCCAGAGAAGATAACGAAAAGTCGAGTCGAAAAGAGAGTCAAAATACCTCTTTCCCAATTTATGTTATTAATGCGAAAGTTGCTGCGTGCTTCTTACATAAATTGGCAAATAGGTATTTTGTACACGCAGTTGAAGTCAGGGGCAGTATAAAGTGATTATTTCTAGTTAACTTACCCTGGCTAAGACTAGTTGACTTAAAAATGTACGGAGATTTTTTTTTTAAACGGAGCCCCTTTTTTTTACTTATATGAAAAATATATTTTTTTCATTTTGGCCTACACTTTTTAGCGTCCCATCATTGCTTTCGCTGCTTTTGCAATGCTTTTTTTTTACGAATAAAATTGATGAAGTGTTAATTAAGTATTAAAAAGAACTTAGTTACTTAAATATGTAGTTACAAGCGGTTCTACTTCGTACGCTCACCTACCTACTTAGTACTTCAATAATATAGCCTATACCTAATATATTACTTATAGGCCATTTTGATCTTGCCGAATAAAAAAATGAAGTATTAAATGCGAAAAATATATTTGGAGCCAGCCTGCTTCCACAGACTACGGCGCTCAAACCAAGAGCAAACTCTGCACACACGAAGATAACCACCGGGTTAGTTTTTGCCGATTTGATCCGCAACCCTAAAAATAGGCTAAGTATTAACCTTAAATCATATGCAATCGCGGCATTAGCATTAGCTATTCAACTAGGGTCCGCTCGCAGTCCACAGACCAGATTGTATTAATTTGCATACATTAGTATGAGAATGCACGTCATATTGACGCTGTAGGTGGGGCTTTACCGCCTTAGATATAATAGCAAATTTTCCACACATTGGCCTATTTGTCCAAGTGCTTACCGTATATACCCTGTATTTACAGTTTCGGGCCCCTTAATTTTGATATTGTAGACATGTTTGACTTTGGTATCATAGTAGGTATATCACGAACCAGGTTATTTATATTTTTGTAGTGAGCAATTATGTGGATAAATACTTAAACAATTTCTTTCACATAACATTAAAACGACAGATTAATACCACGAAACGTCGTGTTAATTATTCGTACCTTTTCCTTTACTTTACTTTTAATAGATATGCAGTATTTTGTCGTAGTTTTATAACGCTGTTAAAAATAACAATCGGCTAAGTTTTTTGTGGGCTTCTTCTTAGCCCAGGGCGCGTTTGGAACCCTCGTAGTTATAGTTTTAAGTAGACGAACCAAACAGATCCTCGGCAATGTACCCCCGGAGCATCCTCAGGAGATGTTGACATTACAATGAATTTAAGTTCATTGTAAAGTCCATTGGGTAAAGTCCAAGAGGGTACATTGCCGAGGATCTGTTTGGTGTGGCGTATACGGGTTGAAGTAATTATAAATTACACCATACAGATTCTCCTGCTGTTCTCGGAGTATAGCAAATTAAGCTTAATTTTCATATATTACAGATTTCCGCAAAGTAACGCCTGCTTCTATCCAATATTCTTCTTCATTCTATGACAATTCTATTTCTAAGGGTTGACGTCAACGATATTATTAAAAAAAAAATGACTTTCTACATTTTACTGGGCACCAACTTAAAATGTTTTAGAAAATATTTAGTTGTTTAACAAAGTCGGACAACTGGTCTTCCGGAGTGAAGAATTCCATCCTCTATGATTTAATTTCTTTGTGAAATCCTCTTTCAATTTAAATATAATTAAGATGCTAAAAAAAACATTAAAATCGGTTCCGTTCGAGAGTGATCTGGTGTATTGACCGAATTTCTTTTGGTAATCGCTTTAAAGGTTAGCAAATGGTGTGGCAAAAAACCGATTTTGCGTTCTTCTGTCATTGCAAAACTGCCTAAGTAGCCAGGGGACTTTGATAAAAAAGACTGACGTTGAGAATGGAATTTTATATTCAAATAATGATTTCAACAAACTTTTAGACTTACTTACTTTTACAGAATTGAAGAATCGTGAGATCAGAGTCCTCTTTGTTCCCGAGATTTTTAATTATAATTTTCAACCATAATTAATTATTTAATTATAATTTTGAGCCATAATTAATTATTTAATTATAATTTTGGGCTGTTATTTACCTTAAAAGTAATTAATTCTTGTATGTATATTTTAAATTCAAATAAATTTAACAAAGCAAAATACTTACAACTACAAGAATAAGAAAGAAACGTTAATTTAATTCAAATTCCGCAATTTCAAAGACCCGTATCAAATCGTACTGAAAAATCTCAATAACATCGCCTACATAATTGAAAAAGCTTTCCTTTTCTATTATTTTTTCCTTGTTTCCTTTATTGTATTAGCCTTTATTGTTATTGAAAATTTCGAAGGTCCATTTATATTCCCCGCGGGGTACCATTGATACAGTTTCCATTTTTTTCATGAGATATTGATGTTCTTACTTGAAATGTTACGATAGCTAAACGGGTACAAAAATCTTCGGGTTTCATCACCATCATTATCATTATATGTATTTTATTAAAGTTTATCTAGGTTATGTATAAAATATATTTTTTCACAATCTCACAAAATGGCCTGAACACTGCCTTCATCAATGTATTTGTAAATAAAATAGTAAAAAAAACGCAGTTTTAGTTTTCAATATAATCTTCTTACAAGTTTCCCGCTGCTGATCGCATGGATTTTTTATTCCAGCGGGATGTAAATATTTTCCCGAGATTTAAAATATTATATTGATATTTCAGTGTACCCGATTTTATTCAAACCCATTCAGCCGTGTTTTGTGCATGATTGATTAACCAATATCCTCAAACCAAACGTTCAAAACAATGTTACCAACTTTTGGATTAGGTCATTCAGACAAATAAGATACTACATCTTCACTCCACTGCCGTGCCGTGCCGTGCCACTTCACTCTAGGTGGTTAATATTGAACTAAAAAAAGCTTTATTTATACAAGAATAGTTTGGTTAGCAGCCAAACATTTTGTAGAGTACTTGTAGCAATTGTTAACTTATGAAACTTGTATTCAAAATTATTTGCTTGTTAATACTTATTTTTTTATGAAATAATAGCAACTAAAAGTAAATTTGTAAATAATAACATGACGAACTTATAAAATGGCTTTTATTTCCTCTCTGTCCTTATTTACTTATAAGGCGAAGAATTGTAGGTATTTGGCATAAGATATTTTTCATTTAAGTAGGTTAGCGTGGCATACAAAGCAGTGATAGTCTATACTTTGGACGTCGGCTTTTAAGCATTTAAATAATCTTGCTATAATGATGACGGAAAATATCGTTTCGAAATCTGTATGTCGGTTAGTCCATAATGTCCTCGAAGGCGTGTGAACCAGTACTTGGACAGTATGTTGGATTACGTCCTAAGCCCTAAACCAAAGACCAGACTCGTGTCCTGTACTCTGCCGAGAGTGGCTTTATAATCATGAAGTACCTACTAGCATTATGGTGCATTATTTAAAGGTAGTAACCATAAGTTAAGTGTGCGGCTGATCATGCATGATCTCAGCTCTGTATTATCCCCTGATTGGGTGTCAGATAAGAGCTCTCCCAGAAATAGGATATTAATTAATGATAATAATGATGAATACTCTAAGCATATTTTATTAATGAAGAAGATATTATTAATGACGAAGGCTTAACGCAGAACTAGGTCAATAAATTTCTCTTACTTTTCTCCTTTAGTCCTCCTACACATTGAATACTAAACTTTTGTTTACACATTGAATACAAAAGTTTAGCCTGTGAAAGACCGCAAAATACTCTATGAAGTAGATATTAATCCACCGCTACTGAATATATTTCATATTATCTCTGTATCCGTTTCACTTTGAGCAATAGGATTATGGGTCATTAGTTACTACAAAGTAGAAATACAGCCATTCTCGCGCTTAAGAACAGTACACGTGCTATTGAACATGTTATTTTTTATTTATAATCGGTTAGTATACTAATTTCCGTTATACATTATCGTTCATTAAAATTTTGACGTGTTATTATATTTTGTTCGGTACATTAATTTCCTCTACGTAATAATATTTAGTTATGAAATTACTGAGTAATAATGAAACTAATTCGTATTTATTTAGTAAAACCTACGTGTAATAAGTTCGACGTGAGTAAGTGTGTGCGTGTTGTGTGCAGTGTGTTTGTTTGTGCGTGTATAGTGAGTGTGTGCGTGTGTTCTGTTGCGTCGTATTTCCCGAATGGATGTACCGTTTTGATTTTCTTTCAAATTTGAAATCCAATATGGCCGCTACTACAAAATGTCGATATTTTTTTTACACAATCCCATCCCTCCCAATTTTCAATATGGGTATCAAATGGGAGGGCTCGACTAGTAAATAGTGTGCACTATATTTTACGTCGGGTGTTTTTGAATTTTTTATTTTACATAATATTATTTATGGCTGGTATAGTTCTTTTTATGACTAGTAATTTATCCTAGTAATTTTCATGGCTGGTGTCCTAGTACTTGCCCCGTACTATCCCTTATTGTGCTGGGCTGTTAAGGCTGGAAAATCCTTCCCCACTTTAACAACCCGGGTAAGGTAGGCCTGGCTCAATCTCAAAGCCCCTTGAAGTACATTTGAAGCTAAAAATATTCAGTTCAACTTTTTTTCATTTTCAAGGTTTTTATTGACCGTGGCAACTTGCCAGCATCTTCTGCCTCTGGGTGAGCTTCAAATGCTATTCATACATATTTTCAAAGAAATCTTGACACGAGATCTCTCAAGAAAACTTAGTGATTCAACACGTGGAGACCAACCTACATATATAAAGAACAGACCTAGTTCTTTATAGTAATTATTGGATTACAGGAAACAATCGCCTTTAGCTAGAAGAACATTTCGTAGTGCATTCAATGAGTACCAGAAAGTGCTGTCCTGTGTCCATAAAACGAGGCGTAGGTGTTTGCACTCATGTGCCTGTCGCTACTCTAGGGCCTTCATACCGGAACACAACATTGTAACAATGCTGTTTTGCGGCCGATTATTTCTGCATGGCATACATACATATACATTTTCCCGGATGAGCTCTGTCACAAAAAGCTTTACTACTCCTACAACTTGAATGTCTTATATAATATCAACATTAACCGATTGCCGGCCCTCTACAAAGCACGGGTTTCCTCTCAGAACTTGAAGAGTTTAAGCCGAACCAATCTGCACTTATCCACCACGTAGACCAAGTGCGAATTGTTTGACTTCACATACTGTTCGCTCCGCGTATATGTTCAACTTTTAAAAATCATTCAAATTAAGTTCACTCTATTTGTATAGTATCGTTTTATTCGCAATCTGGTCTAGCCAATGGCAGAGCTCGCTTCCCGAGCCTACGGTTGTACACGAATGCTCATTGGCCCCAGCCGAATGAAGTTGCAAAGTTACTATCGACGCGAACGTAGAAAAAACCACGCTGCTGGTTCGAAAATGACTAGAATTTGATCTCCTGTTATTCCCGCTATCGTGGTAGACAACATAATTCAAGTTAATTCGCCCCTGTGAAGTTGTTGTGCAGTGTGTGAGTGGAGTGTGGATCCAAATCATCAAATTCTCCAGGCAGCATTGCCACGTGCTGTCTTGTCTCCGATACAATCGAAATACGAGCAAACAGATCTCGGTCTGGATCGCCTCGGTACGACCGGTAAGTATCTGCTTGTTGCTTAGACCAGTGCCTAACATTTGAGGAGTAGAACCTACCCGTTTTACATCGGTGGAACATCCAATCGAAATTCGCGTTCTAAACCCAGAGTGACGTCACCGGATCTCCACGGCAAGATTCGTGTCGTCACATCTTTTGGTGCCGAAACCAGGGAAAGGTGTCTGGTCACTTCACTTTGAGTCGTATTTTATATATTACGCGTAACGAGTAATATAGCTGGTATTTTTCTAATATAAATCGTAATTTTAGCTATTACAACCAATTTGAGCAGGCACTCAGTACTTAAATTAATTAAATTCTATCGTAATCTATCTTAAATAAACTTTTGCCATATGAATTAGACTATAAATAAGTCATATTTCATAATTTAGTGTTAAATATGGAACATTAAAACGCATTCGGCCATGTTGCTCTAAACACTCATCGGTTATTGGCTGACTGCATTTATAATAGTTCAATGATTCGTTCCTTTTGCTAGTACAGATAAAAAATAAAACAGGTTCGTATCTACATCATTCATAATCACTCTTTTCCACTCGCTATTCATGCATACTTCAGGCTTGTTTATTAAGTGAAAGATATCTGCCAAGATATTATCAAACTACCGTCGCGTCGCGTCGTTCCGAATTTGTGTTGTTTACAAACTATCCAAATACGATTCCCAGCTGTATCTAAAACATGTTCGATTCGTAGAATATTAAGATTCCTACACATCACGCGTAAACAATCTATCAAAATCGGTGATTACGTGTATTCTATCGGGTGTGACAATCTTATGTTCTTAAGCCCCTTTGTTACTCCAATACGTGTTGCTATAGATCATGCCTATATAATAGGCAATTTTACAACATATCGGTGCTTATGTATAGGTATAGTTTATCGGCTATAGTGACTTCTATTCGGTTTATCGAGCTAAAGCGGATCTTGTGTGAAACAAACTATCTATTTATCGGTGTTTTATGCAATAGGTGACGACTGTAATAATCTCGTACTCGAACTTATAAAAATTAATATAAGAATCAAACATTCATATAAATTGATATAGTAGGCCCTTGATTTTTATGCAGCAGTAGCTTGTAGCTATAACAGCATTCATACAGCCACTAAAAGAGTACCTCAGCTACGCAGGAAACTATCGAACCGTCTTCTATTTTGCTGCTTCAAGAGCGGTTGTCCGGTTATGAGTATCCGGTTATTTCTACTATTATAGTTTCTCCCTTGTTGACATTCAACTTATTTATATTTATCGTGATAATGTCATTTAGTACAAGGCGTAAGCTTAGTTCAACGAAAATAAAGTCTAAACCGGCGGGAACCGATTGTTCTACTGTCCAAAACCTACCGTCTTTACGTCGAAAACGGACAATAGCGTTAAACCGTTTGACTAAAGCGTTAGAGGTTGGTTTATTAGCTAAAACCGATGACAGTCAGATCGACTTATTCCTTACCTACTGTGATCAAGCAAAGAGAATTGCTAACGACTTTGAACAGGCGCATTTTTCTATTCTTGAACTTTTGGACACATGCGATGATGCAAGCGATGGTGATGATGCTGATGATGAAATGCGCATTCGTTTTGATAATACTTATTTCCAAATTATGTCTATGCGTCGTACCTTAACAAAAGCAGAATTAAATTCATCAATTATATCTAGTGATAACCTTCGTAATAAGTCATCATTGTCACACGTTAAGCTGCCTAAAATTCAATTGCCTACCTATTCAGGTGACATTAAAAAATGGCCTGAGTTTTTCGATACATTTAATTCGCTTATTCATGACTGCCCTTCGCTTACCGATGTGGAGAAATTTCACTATTTAACTTCCTCCCTAAGCGGCGATCCGTTAGCTCTTATTCGTGTGTTTCCGGTTACGAGTGAATATTACTCGGATGCGTATGCGGCCTTGGTCACGCGTTATCAGGATAAACGAGAGTTGGCTTTCACTTGTTGGAGGGATATATTAAACGTTAATTTTAAAATTCAAAACGCATTTGAATTTCGTCGAACCTTAGATAGTATCGATGAGAGTTTAAGTATTCTAAAGAAACTAAAACTTCCAGTAGATCAATGGGATTTTATTATTGTTTATCACATTTTATCAAAACTAGATTCGAAATTGCGCCGCGAATTCGAAGAGAAGTGTACTAAGTCGGAATTTCCCAAATACCTGCAATTAAAGGAGTTTTTACATTCGAAGTGTGAAGCACTTATGCGAGATAATCACTTTAATGAGTTTTCTAAAGATCCTAATCTAGCAAAAGAAACTTCTAAGTCTATGTACTCTAATCCTAGGCGATCTAATGTGACTCACACCTTATTAATCGATAATTCGAATGTATCTCAACCGTCAACGAAACTAATGGCTCAAACTAACAAATCAGTTCCAATGAAATGTTCATTTTGCGGTGATTCTCATCCGATCTCACAATGTCAAGCTTTTCTCTCTAAATCCGTAGCTGAGCGCATAACGATCACAACCGAAAAAGGATGGTGCTACAACTGCCTCAAGGAATCTCATCAATTGCGAAACTGTGTCAGCATTTTTCGATGCCTCAAATGTAAAGCTAAACACCACACTTTAATTTGTGACATGAACAAGGAAGATTATTGCGTTACCGACTCTGAATCCGTGTCTCTCGTTGCTGGGAACTCTAGTCATGTAGCGAATACAACCGTTCTTTTGGCTACAACTAGTATTCAAATCAAGGACGTAGACGGCAAGTATCATCAGTTTCGAGCAATCTTTGACACCGGAAGTCAAAATAGCATTATAACTCAATCGGCAGCTCAACGTTTAAATGTTGAACCAGTTCCAGGCAAATTCAACATCAAGAGCTTGGGTGGTGTCGCAGTTAGTATCACCGGCAAGATTCACTGTAACGTTGCCGCTAATAATCACACGTTATTTGGTGTTGACATGCATGTCATGCCAACAATCTGTGGCGATCATCCAAGCGCGAAACTTCAAACTCAAGGCTGGTCTCATATTCATTCGCTAACTTTAGCTGATCCCGGGTTCGATACTCCTGGACCTATTGACGTGCTTTTAGGCGCTGACGTTTTCGCAAACTCTTTACTCAACGACATCATAAAGGGCGATGAGCATCAGCCCCTCGCCATAAATTCTTTGTTCGGTTGGCTGTTGGTAGGAAGAGCACCACTCGTGAATACTATTTTGCCACCGGAGGTTTTACCTAACTCGACCAAGTTGGTATACGTCCGACCAGATCAGCTCTCAAGCCTTCCTCAGAAGGAATATTTTCCAGAACCTCAATCATTCATTGACAACCCATCTTCAAATATAAACGTGCATAATCTACGTGCGATATCAGCCACCAATACGCTTTTACGCGATCTAAAATCCTCAAATGAATTACCAGATCAGCTATCCGCTAAGATAGGGATCTTGCCAGACCAGCAACTACGCGTACGTCTCACTATCGATACTACTATCGCATATCGTTCTATCTATCAAAAGCAAAGTTTATACCTACAAGTCTTGAGCCATGATGGATCTATTCAAACTCGGCTATTGTGTGCCAAGGCTCGTGTTAGGAACCACTTTTTTACCACGCGCATTAAGGATATTGAACAAGAGTGTCAATCGCCCCTCATTCAGGAAGGTGATAAAGTAGATTTCTTTATAAATAATATCCACCCTTTAAAACATTTAAAAAATAAATCGAAATCTTATCGTATCTCGGATCTATACCTTCCAATTTGTGATCATAATACCGGTTCACTTTTCACTGAAGTTGAAAACGGTCATTCATTATCACTTATTGTGGTAATCCAAATTTCTATATTCCATTTCGTAAACCGGCACCTGCAATTGAAGCAATCATTCATAGCGAAGTGGTTCCAAAATCGTTACCTGTTTATGAACGTGGAGGCTGCTCTCACGGTGGGCGGTTGTTTTCCTTGCGCTAATTTTAAATTCATACAATGCAGCATCTCTGTCTTACTTAGAGAGGACCCTTTCACGTCCCAGTTTATCAAATTCAGTTTCTTCAAATGGATAAAGGAATACGTTAAGTATTTAACACCAAGAGCAGGATGGGCGAAAGCGTCTAACAGTCAAGAATGTATCAAATTTTACAATCGCGTTTGCCTACTGCGATGGTCATTGGCCATTACGCCTAGTGCTTAATTTACTAATCGACTATTTTTTAAGGATATGTACTCTCTTGTTTTATCGGCACACTAATCTTAACATATTAATTAAGTTTAGCATATAGTTTAGTTTATAATTTAATTAGTATTTCAAAATTCGCTTCGATCATCATTCCTGCTTAACTGGAAAATACCAGCTGTATTTTGGTGGGCGGTATGTTCGCTCCGCGTATATGTTCAACTTTTAAAAATCATTCAAATTAAGTTCACTCTATTTGTATAGTATCGTTTTATTCGCAATCTGGTCTAGCCAATGGCAGAGCTCGCTTCCCGAGCCTACGGTTGTACACGAATGCTCATTGGCCCCAGCCGAATGAAGTTGCAAAGTTACTATCGACGCGAACGTAGAAAAAACCACGCTGCTGGTTCGAAAATGACTAGAATTTGATCTCCTGTTATTCCCGCTATCGTGGTAGACAACATAATTCAAGTTAATTCGCCCCTGTGAAGTTGTTGTGCAGTGTGTGAGTGGAGTGTGGATCCAAATCATCAAATTCTCCAGGCAGCATTGCCACGTGCTGTCTTGTCTCCGATACAATCGAAATACGAGCAAACAGATCTCGGTCTGGATCGCCTCGGTACGACCGGTAAGTATCTGCTTGTTGCTTAGACCAGTGCCTAACATTTGAGGAGTAGAACCTACCCGTTTTACATCGGTGGAACATCCAATCGAAATTCGCGTTCTAAACCCAGAGTGACGTCACCGGATCTCCACGGCAAGATTCGTGTCGTCACACATACCCTTTTTATTATCATCTAGCCCCAAAGAAAATGCTTGTGTTATGGGTACTAATATGACGGATGAATGTTTTTATAAACAACACACATAATACTTATAATATAATAAACACCCAAACATTGAAAAACCTTCATATACATCACACAATTTTTTGTTGTGGGAATCTAACCCACGGCCTTGGACTCAGATAGCAGGTTTGCTGCCCACTGCGCCAATCGGCCGTCAAAACTATTTTGATACGCTGATCCAATGCGGTTTTAATGGCTATTTTGTGACATGCTAGAGACAATAACTGAGACAGATCGCTAAGCGCCAAATTAGTTTTGTAAATCCTGGCTAAGAATAATTTTTAAAATATTGTTACTAATGTTCAATAGGTGCCTACTTTCACCGCGTAAGCTGTCCCTAACGGTTTCAGTGCTCAACTGCCAGTAAATTGAGGCAATCACCTGGAATTACAAGGCCTTTGTTATGAAAATATGAAATACGTATATGAACAAGTCTTATTTGTTACAAGAATATGGTGTATTTTCCTAACAGGATATGGATTTGGTGAATTACGTAAAAGCGATGTTAACTCGTGGTTAGTGTTTCAGCCTCTATTTTGATACTACCGTATTCAATCCCCGGCACGCCCCTCTAGTCTAGACAGCCGAATGGCGCAGTGGCAAGTGACCCTGCTTTCTTAGTCCAAGGCTGTGGTTTCGATTCCCACAACCAGAAAAATAATTATGTGATGAATATGAATGAATGTTTTTCAGTGTTTGGGTGTTTATCTGTACCTGTTTATAAGTATTTATTGTACATACTGATATTCATCAGTAATCTCGGTACCCATAACACAAGCTACGCTTACTTTGGGGTTAGATGGCGATGTGTGTATATTTATTTTTATAAAATGTTACGGCACCCATTCGTATTCCCGGTATAAAGAAATCCCATGTGAAGACCGCTTTAGGTCGCATACTATCTATTTTTTCTAAGATGGCGTAGGCGAAGAAGGATAATTTTCTAAATTCCGTGAGTTTATTTCCCGGACGTTAGAAAGTATTCTCTACGATGCAAGCTATATACTATAATTTTCCCAAATTCAGTGCAATTGCTTAGTATCAAACATAGGAAGTAAAAAAAAGGACAAGCACTTGGGTAAATGTGATTAGTCGAACTCGTTTACGAGCCCAAGCGTGCCGTATCCCCTAAATTCTGTCAGATGGTGTGTTCTTTTTCCAATTAATATCCATATGATGGTAAATATATAGCTTATTTTAACTATATTTATAAATGGAACGTGGAAAATACGGTGTAAAAAAAAGAGTGGCAGAAATATGAACTGACGGTTAACAACATATTTAAAAAGAGAGGAAAAGCGAGCGAACATGAGACTGTGCTGCGTGGAAATCGATTAGGGATATTTGGTTGCTAGCAAATTAGTAACATATTAATCGGTTTAAAATTCGTCCACTTCCGTCTTAAATAATTACACGTCACAGTGAATAAACAAGCTTATATTTGTCTCCGTTCAACAAACTTCATGCCAAAATCCAATTTATTGGTTACTAAGTTGGGGCGTAGAGGAAGGATAGACAAACGAACAAAAAAACAAACACACTCTCGCATTTATAATTTTAGTAAGGATAGACCGCCAATCTCCCTTAAACATACGAGGTTTGTATCGTGTTCTCTTATGTGTAATTCCATAGCGTGTCAGTAACCAACACTGCGTACAGCTATCCAACCCAGAACTCGATGCAATAACACTTGGCTTTATTCCAAATGTGCCTGTGTACGCAAATCGATAAGCTTTCTGGGCAAAGCCGACCGCTTGAGAAAATTTAATTGTACTGAGAGACTTTTCCATACCGGAAAATGCTTTTACGTGCTCTTTAAAATAATTATAGCACAAAATAATGCCATTGTAAAACCAGTTAATTTTATAAGCAGAAAATTTCACAACCAATTTTACATATAATATCAACACGTGCGAATTCATCGACATAACTTGCACATACATTTATTCTAATTAGAATTAAAAATAATTCAATAACCATTAAAAACTATGAATATGTGTTTCTTTATGCTTAGGAATTCAACTTATAGCAGTAAAATGGAGCACAGGATTTCACGAAGATTTTCGTGCATGAATTCGACATAACTTGCACATACATTTATTCTAATTAGAATTCAAAATAATTCAATAACCATTAAAAACTATGAATAAATATGTGTTTCTTTATGCTTAGGAATTCAACTTATAGCAGTAAAATGGTGCAAAGAGTTCCACAAAGATTTTCGTGTGAAAGGTGCTATTATAGAACATATTACTTCGACTTAGAAGTTTTACAAGAGTTTTAAATTGCTGCAAATGATATAATATATAAATTTAACAAAATAAATTTAATTTATTTTATTAAATTTATTTTATTTTAAACTTCTTTATGTCCTTTATTACATTTAAATATATAAGAACACATCTGCTCATAGTCGAGGACTGATTGCAGGATAATAAAAGATGAAAAGAATAACAAAACAAATATTCCTGCTTTATCCATCTGGATCGGCATAACAGGTTTTCTTCAAACTTAAAGACAGCATGGCATTTTTGTTTATTAACCTCCTCCTCTTGGTTCAAAGGCGTAAGATTGTGACCCACTTTGAATCGAAAAGTTAGTCTTCCTGACCATCCGCACGATACCATACCGAGACCCTTTCAGAGAAGTTCCTCTTCGCTTTAGACTCATTTTAATAAGAAGGTCTCGTTTTGTTCACTGTGGTGATTAAAGTGTGGTAAAGTAATTTTGATTAATTTAACTTTAAATTCTGATATGTACTTAAAATAATAGAGATCGTAGTAGATCTATATAGCGCGTCTGCAACCAATATGGTGTATTCAATCCTAAAATCGATGTTAAAACACTTGGCATTCTTCCAAAGGTGTCTGTATACGCAAATCGATAGCGCTTCACAAGGCATCGGGACTACTAGGAAAAAAGTAATCTCTGACCCGAATTTCAAATTCCTTTTTGGGTTAGTTAGAAATATAAGGAGAAATTCAGACTTAGATGTTATATGACGTATATGATGTGTATGACGGACAAATTAGTATTTTGAACTACATATTTCCTTCCAAAAATGTCTCAGTGTCTAAAAACCGAAGTCTTCAAACAGTGCACGTTGTCAGTGACGACTTCTGTCTGTATCGTGGTCTCTGACTATGGGTCTCATAAACGCTGCGAGTTACTAAGTGGTTTGGTATACGAACTCCCCACGAAGTTGACAGACGAAATAAAACGAGTCGCAGCCCAGAGCCGTTGGATGCAAGCGACACAAAACTGTAGCAAGTGGAAATCCTTAAAAAAGACCAATGTCAATCTGTGAACATCCTGCGGTTAAGATGAGGATGAGTATTCCGAACTGTGATACAGACATTATGTAGATAAAAAGCTTAAGTTACTACAAAACTCAGACTAGAATAATTATTTTGATGTGAAGAATATTTAAGTATGGTATAATCGAAACCTTAAGCGACAATTTTATATGTAGTTTAATATAAGTTTTACGCCACAACCATACGGAATCGGTGTATCCAAGCCAGGATTCGATGCAATAACTTTTGTGCCTTTGGCCTACTGCCAAATGCACCTGCGTACGTAAAATCGATAGTCCTAGATTTTCCTAACGCTCCTATCGTTCGGATAAATCTATTTTTACTGAGATATTGTTTTCGACTGAGCGAGGTTCGGAATAAAAGAAAAATTTGAACACGCTGTGAGGTATAGATCAAACAAAATTGAGCCTTATATAATAAATTATTGATAATTTTTTTACACATTAATTACATGCTTTTAGGAATTTAGTTAAATATTTTATTAAAAACCATGGAATCTCAAAAAATATTAGGGTACATGGATGATAAAAAAGCTTGGGTATGAATTGCTCTAACTTCATAGCTAAACATTTACTCGACTGTGAGATGGTGATAACAAAAAGAAACCTGGCTAGGTTTTTTGTGGGCTCTTCTTAGACCAGGGCGCGTTTGGAACCCTCCTAGCTTTAGTTTTAAAATAACGAATGCAAGTAAATAACAATAAACAAATCACTATCACCTAACATAAGTGTTAACATGTTAAATGTATGAACGCTTCATAAGTGCCCGTGATAAGGACTACCTACATGAATAAAACATTTTTGAATTAAATTGAATTGAAACACGAATACCTTACTTCGGTGCATATTAATAATCAATTAACTATTCCTACTTAAGTTAGTTATTGAGACACAAAGCTGTATTATTATTTGATTCAAGAAAATTTAATGCTGGTCACGCACTTTCTCTTCTTACTGCTAATAACATTGAGTAGAAACATGTAAATTCATCTCAGGCAAAGCGAATTTGGCGCACGAATTGCTCAGTAAAATAACATAGTTGGCGAAACTCCAAATGTGCCATCCTGAAAGGCTTTTTTGTCGTTCTGTAGATTCGACAACATGGTCACCTCTTTATTTCGGCGATTTATGTATTATTATAAATCGCCGAATTGACAGTCATATTTTTGATGGATTGGAGATTTGCTTCTAATCGTTAAGTATATTTTTTTAACGTTTTCTTTAATTCATTATCCATTATCATTCATATCATTAAACTCACTTAATTTTAGCACATTAAAGTATTGGTAAGTTCTTTTCTTTAAAATAGAAATCATTATTATAATATCTATTGCATAAGCCATTAAATTAATATGTAACCTGGTATAAGCAACAAACGTGAATTTAAAGATTGTTGTGAAAGATATATAGATCCAATAATTTTATTGCAACAATACACATAAAATAACAATTTCAGAAAACAAAGATGGTTCTTAGTACTGGGGTACAATAGCGACTTTATCACTCGAAATGTTTTTGGAAAGAAAACCCGAGCGGTAGAAGCCAGTAAATCAGTGTAAAATGGAGTGACAAATTAAATATGGACGGCCGATTGGCGCAGTGGGCAGCGACCCTGCTTTCTGAGTCGAAGGCCATGGGTTCGATTCCCACAGCCGGAAAATGTTTGTGTGATGAACACGAATGTGTTTCATTGTTTGGGTGTCCATTAATGGTTTCGTATATATAATATACTATATAGTGAGATAAGAATAGTAGACGTTACTCTGCGGAACTCCATGATAATACATTGTAGGTGTTAATAATTTCATACACTTTCCAGATTTTATGTCTGTGTTATCAACGAAGCCTATGTACCAATATAAAATAATATAAAACTTGCTGAGGATGATCAATTTATCATTGCTTTTGTTGGACGCTGATATATACAACCTACACGCGCTATTTCCGGTATCTTAATATCGCCGCTTATTAAAAAATGTTTTTCTATATATAACGTGTTTTTTTAACGAATTCCCTAGGATCCGTTGGTTTACCTGGGATCAGTGTGATCCTGGGAATGTTATCGTAATTTACCTTTTATGACATGCACTTCACCGACCATCAATAAATCAAGCATCATACTCTCAAATTATTACTCTGTGGTTCAAGACGACGAAAACAATAGGTTTTTATCACACAAGTACTCCAGAAGTGTTAAACGACCAACAAAAAAGTTTTTTTTTTTACTAAGCATGTCCCGCATAAGAAAAAATTATAAACGAAAAAGGTTTTAATACGCCGATGTTAAATTTGCTTAGTTTGATTTAAAATTCTGCTATTTGTTTTTTTTTTAAATAATATCTACAAAGATGGCGGCAAAAATAAGAATGGTGGGTAAATTAGTTTTTTCTTTTTTGAATAATAAAAGCCAGAGGAAAGATTTATAAAATGCTTGTGAATTAGGCACTTTCTAAAAAGCTCAAGTGCTTTAATTGCACCATAGCCACTAAGTTGTTTCAAATTGTGTTTTTAAAAAATATAAGAAAATTTGAGTTAAACATATTGTCTGATCCATCAGATACCTCTCTGATACCTCTTTATGGTGAAGAAAGCTACCATTATGTCCAGGGAGATCACAGTTCCCTAAGATCCGTTGGTTTGCCAGGATTTCAAATCAAATTGATTGATTGCTTAGTTAGGGTGTGAAAGAAGGACAAACAAACAAATCAACAAACTAACTTTCGCGTTAATAAAATTAGTAAGGATCAGTATAAACTCCTTAAAAAATAGACTCCTCTTTTAGGAGTTGACGGATTTGATGTTATTATTTTGGGGGATTTTAAATCTAAGAGGATTTCGTGATGATCTGGTGATGGAAATAGTAGAAGAACCTCCTCAACGGACAACTACATACTGTAATCAGCTGATTAGTTCAGTATAATCAACCATGTCCAACAATTACAGAACACAAAGGTGAAATCCGTTTTTGCCCAATCAGGTGTAAGATACAATATGGGAAATTGTATCTTACATTGGACATTGTTAACTGTCTACTCAACAGCCAATACTTCAATAATTCTGATTACCTTAAATGCAAATATTAATAAAAAAAATTAAAAGGACGGCAAAATGTCACGGTCAATATTCCAAAGTTAAATTTGGACACAAAACTCCAGTTACGAAAGCGGTGTTGTCTACAATTGCCTTTTGGGGCTCCTGAATAAATAAAGTTTAATGAATATTAAGTATCCCTTTGAAGTAATGAAAAATTCGGATTTGCAAAGTCCTACCAAAGAGCCTTGCTGTGGGCTTAAGGAGTTACCGAAAACGTTCTTTGAAACAAAAGATAATGATTGTATAGGTCGATTAAACTTTTTCATTGCGATATTTTCGCGACAAGGATTTCAGTAATGAGGGGTCCGTCGGTTTTTGTTTTTTTTTATTTACTCGAAAATGAAGAAAGTTTGTGAAAATTTTGTGACATTGCGGTGTCTGCATAAAAGAAATCATCTCTAAAACGTTTTACGTTATGACTTCCGCAAACCACTTTTATGGTTCAGCTAAGGATTTTATACTTTATGGGAAGACGTTTAATGAAATTGTTTAAAAAAATAGCTCTGGTTCTCCCAGCATCCTTTGCTTCTATTGAAGATTCTGCAATGGCTAGTTACTACCGTCTTTCCTTAACATTCATGTTAACTTAGAGGGTATTACAGGCTCGGTCAAAAATTATTGGCGTTAGCTTTTGTTAATCTTAGAAACTCTTATAGCTCCGTAAGCCGTCGACTTTTGTTACAATTAAAAGAGTTTAATAAATCTACGCTCTAAATTCCTAGGATCCATTGTAGAGGAAGTCTGTGCCCAGTTGTGGGACAATAATTGACAGAGCATCTTCCGTACATTAATAGTTCGAAACGAATTTTTGCCGTCCTTCGCTGCCACCCCTTTTGAAACCTGACGGGTCTCTGGCTTTTACTGCAACAGATAAAGCTAACCTCTTAGGATCTCTGTTTGCAGCTAATTCACAGCTAGATTCAGGAAGTGCCTCACCACCAACCATACCTTTTTGTGACTCTGTCATGCCAGAGATGCGCATTCGACAGTGTGAGGTTTTAAAAGTGCTCCGCAATCTGGATGTGAATAAAGCCAGTGGTCCAGACGGAATTCCAGCAGTGGTTCTTAAAACCTGTGCTCCCGAATTGTCTCCTATTCTAACACGTTTATACCGCCTCTCCCTTAAAACCACTCAGGTCCCGAAAGCTTGGAAGATTGCCAACGTGCAACCTGTTCCAAAAAAGGGTAGCCGTGCCGACCCATCTAACTACAGACCAATTGCTATCACCTCTTTATTATGTAAAAGTCTGGAGCGTGTACTTAATAACAGACTTCTGGCATACCTAGAAAACAACGAACTCCTGTCAGACCGTCAGTACGGTTTTCGACGAAATCGGTCAACAGGGGATCTTTTAGTGTATGCCACGCAAATCTGGGGTGAAGCCATGGATAAGCACGGTGAAGCGCTCGCCGTTTCACTCGATGTATCGAAAGCTTTTGATCGTGTCTGGCATGAAAGTCTTCTGCACAAGCTTCCAGCCTACGGGTTACCCATTAGTTTTTGCAACTGGATCGCTGATTTCTTGAGTGGACGATTTTTTCGGGTTGTCGTCGATGGGTCCTCGTCTGACCTAATGGCCATCAACGCTGGTGTCCCTCAGGGATCGGTTCTTTCCGCTACGCTCTTCCTGCTGCATATAAATGATCTGTTAAAACCCGGCATCTTTGGGTATGCAGATGACAGCACTGTGACGGCTAGATACATGTCCAGTCCACGAGCTAGTGGAGACGAAACTCTTGTGCTCAGAGAGGCCTTGGTGGAACGCGTTAATCTGGCCTTAAGCGAGGTGTCCGATTGGGGTGACACTAATCTGGTACAGTTTAATGCTTCCAAAACCCAAGCGTGTTTGTTTTCCGCCAAACGGAGTCCGTTCCCCCTAACTCCGACTTTCCGAAATGTATCTGTGCCAATCACGAATAGTATTGAGCTCCTAGGTATCAGCATTTCGTCCAATCTAAGCTTTGGACAATGCATCGAGTCCAAAGCTAAAACTGCTGGCAAAAAACTTGGCATCCTCAACAAAGTTAAGCGCTACTTCACGCCAGAACAGCTTCTAACCCTGTACCAAGCTCAGGTTCGGTCGTGCATGGAGTACTGCAGCCATTTATGGGATGGCTCTGCCAAGTACCAGCTCGATGCTTTGGATTCGGTGGATCGTCGTGCTAGGAGACTCATTGGCAACGACCTTGTAGTCAGTAGACTTCAAAGCCTTGAACACCGGCGCAAGGTTGCTTGTCTGGCTGTTTTCTACAAGATACATTTCGGAGAGTGTGCTCAGGAGCTATTCGATTTGGTCAAACCATCTCCTTTCTACCATCGAACTGCGAGGCACCGAAAGAATCTGCACCGTTACGTGGTTGAAATACCATCAACACGTACGAAGCGTTTTGCTTCTTCCTTTCTGATCCGCACCGCAAAGGCCTGGAATGCCCTCCCATCTTCCGTCTTCCCTGATACCTATAATCTGGGTACCTTCAAATCAAGAGTGAATAGGCATCTTCTAGGCAAGCGCACTTCATCTTAGGCTGCATCATCATTTACCATCAGGTGTGATTGCAGTCAAGCACTTGTCTATATACTTTAAAAAAAAAAAGAAAAAAAAAAAAAAATAGTTACAATTTTAAAAGTAAATCTCGAAACGAACGGTAACTAAACCGCGTAATTTTCTCTTTGTAAAGTTAGCAAAATTTACGATACCTATTTCCATCATACAAAATGAGCGTTTCAGAAATACCATTATATTTGGAGGATAGTAAAAAAAAGATTTAAGATATTATATTATTTAAATTAAAATCCTACTTTTATGGAAGCCAAACATTTTTACAAATCTAAACCCATGGCCTTGATGACAAATTTACTGAAAGACACAAATGTTTTCATCCCGACACATTTGGAGTTACGCCAGCATGTTATTTGATGGAACAATTCGTGTGCTTAAATTACAATGCCCGACATGAATTCGCCCCAAGCTTCTGAAATTTGCTGTTGGTATATAGAACGACGCGTAACCTGTTCCTGGATTTTGTATGATACCGTAATCGTTATTTATTGCGGGCGAAATGCATTTTATCTCGTTAAAATATGAAATTAAAATTGGGGCTAACCAACAACATGGTTAGCCTAGCTAGACTGCAATCTCACCTTCTAAGTAAAAATGCAGTCTAAGATGGTAGCAACCTAACCTAACCTGTTAGGTAAAGCAATAATTATGTATGTATTTACCTTTAAGTTCATAACGGCCAAAGTAAGCGCTAATTATTTTAATCATAAGATAGTATTTAAAAAATATGCCTCTAATATATTTCTATACACTTAGTCACGTCTTCGCCTCCTTGAAGGCAAGCGCAAATAAAATTTCACATCAACAGAGACTGGGTATAAAACTCTAAGAAACCTACTACAATTCAAGGTAAAAATAAAGCTTACTTACGCAAGATTTATATGAGCAGGTAGAATGAGGTATTTTTTGGCGCGTAAAAATTATTCGTTCCTTTTTTTTAATTCGTTCGTTGTTTATTGATTCGTTCAAATGATTCCGCATTTTATGGTCATATAATACATAGTCTCGAAATAGAATCAAGTTTTTTTTTTAATCCCACAATAAAAGGAAGCAAAAAAAGTGATTAGATAAATGTGCCACCGACCTCCAACCACAGTTCCCCTTTTTGTCCAAACAAAGGTTTTGTATAATGAAAATCGTTACCCGTATGTTGAACGAGGCCTAAATTAAAATTTAGGTCATTGAATAACAAATTAGTAAATATGTTCAATGTTCATGTTACCGATATTAAATATAAACGTATGGAAAGTACGATATAGCTGAGCGATATAATATAGGCTGTAAATTTCAATCATGTAATAAAAGATCGAGTATTATCTCAGTATATTTGACCTATTTGACCATTCCTGCGGTTCTGTTTGGTAAAATTATTTTTCGCCTTGAAATTTAGAACATTTTTGTCTGGCTTCGGCTATGGCTAGTCACCACCCTAGGTCAGTTTAGCGTTTCGGTACAATGCCGCGTGGAAACCGATTGGAGTTCGAAACAGGTTAGCCTGCTACCATCATAAACTGCATCATCACTTACCATTAGGTGAGATTGCAACCAACGGCCAACTTGTAGTGTTATAACATGATAACTATTTTTAACCCCCGAAGCAAAACGACAGTTATTAGTTAGACCTGTCTTTGTGTGTGTTTGATAACTCACTCAATATAATAATCAAATGATAGGGCTTGACTAGTGGAATACTATACCCTGTAAAATATTTCAAAACCAAGTTCTCCACCAATACAATATGATCAATTACAAGATTCATTTAAAGTATAAAAAAAAATTACACCGACATCCGTCTTCGGGATGCCAGCTATCTCAGTACCAGAATCGCTATGTAGCGAAAAAGCCACCAAATTGCACCTTCATTCTTATCTTTATTTTGTATTTGCATTCTGTGTTTACAATAAACCAGTGCTCATTCATTCATTCATTCAACTTGACACACTTTCATACTGATGATACTTATTTCAAAAACAGAATAACAGAATTTAATAAATTGCCTAAGTATTGTCCGACTATTAAGTACTTTTGAATCGTCACTTTTCGTTTTACTAAAGATTCTTCATACCTAAGATGAATACCTTGTTTATAGCCTAGTAGAAAATATTTCTACTAGGCTATAAACAAGCACTCGGTATGTTATTTTGTACTAATTAATCTGCTTTTCGTTTTATTTTGCAAAGATTACTTTGTTTAGTAGGCGATGATATTAAGGGTAGGAAATAACGCGGAATGATGGCGTATATAAAAGCTTCCTCGGGCGATGGCGGAACAAAAGCTATGATAAATTAGACATCCTCAGCAAGTGGCTTGTTTTTCCCTAAGCTTTTACGTTGTCCGTTACTAATTTATGTACGTTTATTGTACTTTTATGTCTGAGTTAAATGTTGAATCTAATACATCGTTCCTTTAATTGAATACGGACGTTAAGTAGGCCTAGATTTCTGTCCTCCAAAATTCAGTGTTTACCCTGGTATTTTAATTACAACAAATTTCGCTCAGCGGACTGGACTAAAAATGTAGGAATAACCCAAACAAATTGTAAGAAGATGACGCAATGGTTTTATCACGCTAACCCCATATAATCGGATTGGTCTATTCGCTTTCCTCCGCTCATTAAAAACAGCCTCAGTTGGGCGTTTAATCTTAAAGTCATAACTTTTTTCATAAACAATATTTTCGTCGTCCTTCGTCTGCGTTTATTACAATTTAATTGATTACTTAGATCGTAATGGGCAAACAAACAAACACACTTTCGCATTTATAATATTCATAATCATCATATCAACCCATTACCGGCCGACTAGAGGACACGGGTCTCCCCCCACAACGAGACCGGGTTAATGCCGTAGTCCACCACGCAGGACCAGTGCGGATTGGTGGACTACACACACCTTTGGGAACATTATGTAGAAGTCTCAGGCATGCAGGTTTTTCCTTCACCACTTAAGCAAGAGATATTTTAATTACTTAAAACGCACATATCTTACAAAAGTTAGAGGTTGCTGGGATTCGAACTCGGCCCCCCGCAATTGAAGTTGAGCTTCTTCTTCTTCGACCCACGGGGCTATCACCGCATCAATATAATATCTTTATATTGTTAGTAAGGATTTAATTTTTTATTATATAGACGCCACTTTTGACCACTTTGCAAGATTGCTCTTCTGAGTTATGAGAAAGTCGCTAGAACTTTTAATTTCGGATCACGAAGCGCAATTTATTTGTTTACGCTAAAGCTGCGTAACGAACAAATGGAACAAACAGAGAGAAATTCTCAAGTAAGTATATCCAATTAGAAGAGAGGAACACAAGTATTAATGAGAATGAGTCCATGCTTTGCCTTATTTGTCTTGTTCTTGTTAACTTGTAGTTGTGCAATTTAACTAGATATGTAGGTAAGTACCTAGATAATGTGAAGCTCCTGAGTATTTATCCACAGACTAAAGCTAGCACTTAAATACACACTTAATATTATAAATACGAAAGTGTGTTTGCTTGTCCATAAATAACACAACAACAGAGTAAAGGGTTGATGTAAATGTTTGCATAGAGATAGTTTGTGAGCCGTAGAGTGACATGGGCTACTTTTCATCAGTGTAAAATACACAGTTCCTGTGAGAAGATACGCTCACGCTTGCTCGCTTACTTCCATTTTTCCGGGCCCATGCAGCTCATAAACTGTCTCTATGCCAAAAATCACGTTTCCTGGCAAAGTTTCTCAAATTACAACGCGAGCGAAGCCGCGGGTAAAAGCTTGTTATCAATAAAGAAATCGACCTGCTTTTACATATATAAACCTAGCATTGCTATCTAAAATTTTTAATATCAGAAATACATTATTTTACTGGCCCTCTACACGGGAGTAATCCCACAATGAGAAGGATTAGTGTACATAATGTTCTCAATGGCCCCACGCCATTGAGAACATTATGAAAAACTCTCAGGCGTGCGGGGTTAGATGTTTTCCTTCACCGTTGAGGCCGCTTAAAACGGACAATACTTAGAAAAGTTTGTGTGGGGGCTTGGATTCGAAATCAGTCTCCGAAACTGAAGCCGAATACCGAACCACTGAGTTACCATCGCTTGTTGTACATAAATTACAGTAAACCGAACTTTCATGATAGTAAATGTTGATTTAAACTAATTATGTTGAGGGAAAAATATAAAATATCAAATTAATAAACAAACCGGTAACCAAATAGGTAGGTATTGTAAAGTTATACGAAATATTATGTCTTATCTTAAGGTGTCTCATAAGGTGATGACTTCTTGATAGCCTTCATATTCATTTAAAAGTAGCTGAAAAGTTATCTCCAGCCAAATGTGACGGGTAATAGCTAGTATAAATATTGTGTTAAAAACTTAGAACTTCCTTAGTTAAAAAAAAAACTTCTTTTTAGAAATATATTATTTCTCTGACAATTCTACCAAGATATTAAACAGAGTTAGAATTGCCGGAATGTTGCTGAAATCGGCCATAAAGAACCACTTTCTTGTATTATCAAGTGCGTTTTTATTCGAACTGGAAGTGTATTTGTCTCGTTGCCGTAAAAAGCTTCTCTTGTAAACGAAGAAAAGTTTTTCGCATCCCTGGTTATATAAGTACCAATAAAACAAACGGAGATTTACGTTTTTTATCAATACGGGTTTACTGTAGAGGCGTGTAAACAAATTCTTTGCATGTCAGTCAGGAAACAAATCTCATCACGCAAATTTTCACGCGATTTGAATAAACCCATGTGTTTAGTATGTATTATTAGTAACGTGGCATGTTTAATATATATTATTGAGTAATAACTGACAGATTAAGCAGATAGTCCTTCTATGGTAAGTTGGAAAACATCGTCTATGAACAATGCGACACTTCGTAGGACATACAAGGACACATCCTATAAAGTGCCCGTAATAACACCGTCAACCACATCTTTCGGCTGGAACATAGCAATGCTGCTTGGAGCGCTAATAAGCATGACTGTAAACAACATGTCTGATCCTTACCGCTAGGATCTGGAATGCCCTTCCAGCTTCCATTTTCCCTAGTGCCTACAATATGAGTACCTTCAAATCAAGAATGAATAGGCATCTTCTAGGCAAGCGCGCTCCACCTTAGGCTGCATCATCGCTTAAAATCAGGTGTGATTGCAGTCAAGAGCTCGTCAATAAACATAAAAAAAAAAAAATTTATCGTACCTACTACGGTAACTATAAACTACTTTGTCACTGAAAACAAAATATGTATATGTATGTGTATTTATGCATATATATTAATATATTTATTATATTTATATAAATATTTATTTATATTATATTATTACATTTATTTATGTATATTATATTTTTTTTATATAGAATTGTGATTTCCCGTCTCTCATTGCCTTATTCCAATAGTTAAGGTAGCCTGGAAGAGATTACTTTTAGTGATAAGGCCGCCTTTTGCATTTAATTTATGTTAATGTAAGTGTTCCTGTGTGTGTTTCCTTTATTATGCAATAAAGTTGTTTAAATAAATAAATAAAATACGGTAAGATAGAAGTGTCTGCGATGACTACGCTCGGTAACAAAAAGATGTACTACTACTTTGCTTCTATTATATCAAAACATTTGTTTTAATCATTAGAGTACAACTAGCGCGAGGCCATTGAAGTCCTAAAAACTGTATCACCACTGCTATTAGTGACTTTGAAATTAGATTGTGTGGAAATGTAATAATCAGCGAGCAGTTCTTATGCAGATGGTATATGTAGACACTTATTCTTCTAATAAATAAAATAATTATAATCACATTAATTAATCATGTTGACAGATAACAGTGATCTATTAAATAATACTATTAAATATACATTTGTAGGTTATGAACCACATTACGTACATTTTTATTTTTACAGTCTAATTTAGTCAGTTAAATTCAATCTCGGTCAGTAAAAATTGCTTTAATAAAATTCAAAAAAATTCAAAATTCAAAATTCATTTATTTCAAGTAGGCCTAATATAAGCACTTTTGAAACGTCAAGTATGCATGTTTGTGTGACTCTACCACTATAAAATTTATAAAAGAAAATAATAACAGTTTCTACGGTAAAAAATGTAATGAAAATTTACAAATTTAAATATGAACAGAGGAGAATTTCGCTGAATAATTTTATTGAAGTTAAACAAATTAGTTCTGCAGGAACTGGCGTGCTTATTTTTTATTAATCGTTAAAAACTCTTATGCTTATAGGTATAGAGTTCACTATCGTTATGAAAATCAACTGAATCGTTTTCCCGGGATAAGAAATGGGACAGAGTCATTTGTAAGATATTGATCAGTAATTACGGGTAAGAAATGTGAATTTCGGTGTAGGAAGTGTGGTATTTTATGTGATTATAAAGGAGACCATTAATTTTCGGTTATGTAATCCAGTTACTAAGTAAAATGACATAGCAACCAACCAAAATACCTTGTATTAAACCTTCATATAAATATTTAGAACATACAACATAAAAATTTGTTCAAAAATGTCGTACTAAGTGATTTTATTGCTTTTAATTATCTACGACAATAACCATTATCGATCGATAGTTATAATATTGTTTGGATATATTAATAACTGATTTAACTAATATACTTAACGTGTAATACTCAACGTGTTTTATACTAACAAAAAAAAACCTTGATGCCCGAAATAAATATATATTATTATTCATTTTATCTCTGGGCCTCTTGTTGGATTTGTAAAATCTTTTTTTGTATTTATTAGCCCTATTCTTGGGAGGTTAAAGGCTATATAACATCTAGCTACGTCCCTTGGGAACAGGATAGATGAGGTAACAGAACGGGCAGGCGACGCGACGCAATAGGTCGAGTTTATATTGTGTAGCTACACAATATATCTCAACCCATCGTGGATGAAAGTTTGTAAGGAAAGCTGTAACCGGACAACGTCCCGGGGAACTGCGTCTGTCATATAAAATGGGGTTATCAAAGCGACAGTAACTTCTTGAGAAGTGCCACATTAAATCACCTGCAAAGATTTTAGATGTAGGTTATATACAAGATACTAGGTAAAATGAAATGAAATGGTATTTTATGGCTACTTTATTACTAAAACAATCTGTGTTAGATGCCCTTTAAATAACATATGGGTCAATATAACCTTTACGCCCACTATGTCATTTGACCTTTTGTCAATCTTGATAGAATTTCATGTACCTAAATGTATACGGAATACAATTGTTAACAATATATTCACGAATAAAAGATTATTGGTGCAAAAGTAACTTACACCTTCATGAAGAAGTTAAGAACAGACGAATCAGCGTAAAATATCCATATCTTATTCTTACAGTCTCACTCACGTAGTTGTTGCAGATTTTCTTAGTTGACATTAATATGCCTAGGGTGAACCGACGAAAATTTAAAATTTTTAGTATGTACAAAGTACGTTATTGTCTTTTTGTCTAGTTTTATTATTTGGTATTTAAGAATCAAACCATCAATGAAATCTGTAAAATTAAGTTGTAAGGACTGTAAAATACAAAATTGTCAATCAAAAATCTAAGTCCGTTTTAGAAATTATTTTTTAAAATATCAAGAGCTAATCAAATAACATTAATTTGTAAACTCTACGATAACTTTGCCAAAAATATTTCCTGTCCAAAGCCCGAGATCCGCTTTCTCGTTATTTCAATTACTTGAGAACTTTTCTAATCACCGTAGAGATTGGGGAAAGTTTGATTAAGCTTTAAACATTTTTTTTTATTCAAGGGTAAAAACTTTATCATTTAATTATTATTGTACCTATTTTTATCTAACTAGACTTGAGTTAAACTTTTATTATGAACTAGATACGAGAACTAATGTTATTTTAAGGCGTGGGAGATAAAAGTCTTCTTCAGATTACTAAAATGCGATTAAACTAAACCTTTATTGAACATATACAGGCAGATGACATTTTATTTTGAAAAAATTAATCCTTCTATAAAATATTATATGATGATCTTTTTGCAAATCTAGTGCAAATAGATCACTAAATATTATGAACTTCGTAAAACACTTTTATATGTAGGACCCCATGGAATTCCAAATTTTGTAGTTCACCGTTAGGTACTTTTTGATGTCAAACCAAATATAACTACGAAAAAAATATATATTTTGAAAATTAAGCTTTAGCATTTACTCCACACATGTTAATTCAAGACGGAGGGTGACATTTGTCTGGGATAAAAACTATACTTTTGATCCCAGACAAAACAACGGATCTCGAAGAACACGGGCGAGATATAAAACAAGCGATAGCTGTTTCTTTGATCAAGGTCACCATCGTCACAACAGGCCATCAAGCGTATAAAAAAACATGTCTGTTACTCTATTAGGCAGCCTTTATTATTCCGATGGGCACCGTATCGGATGAATTCGTAGTCTAGACAAGATTTATGATTTCATTTAGGCTCATCCCAATCCCGTAATATCGACTAGATGGGGAAATTAACTATGAAGGTGAAATCATGCCTTAGAGATGTACGTATTTTTTTTTATCACAACTAGTGGTCATGATAGCGGCAGGGATGGCCAGTTGTTTATTTACAACTTCTGATAAGTTTCCGATAAAAACTTTTTTCCGCTGTCTTGCAGAATATACCTAGTCCCACTGCGTCACCTTGACAACCTGCCTTCCTCAAAAATTGGTCTATCAAACGCAATTTTTTTTAGTTTTAGCAGTACTCAAATAACTCAGGAAGAGTTATGACAAAAATACTTACATCAGTTTCATTCCCTTTACCTGTACATATCCTTTCTCCGGAGAATAGCACATTGAAACAAAAAAAATCTACATAAGCTTTTTACCGTTCGATATTCCTTGACAATAGTCTTTGATTGTGCTCTTATGAGTTTCATGATGTTTCGCTCAACGCTGAGGTACAAAATAGGATTTGTATCCTCTCCATTAAAAAGAGGCATTTAGAGCTTTTACTCTACTACAAAGAGGGGTGGTGGGGAATAATAATATGTAAGTAGTAATAATCATGCAAAGGTTGTTGGATTATATTATTCACGCAAAACATATTTTAGTTAATAACATGATTACTGCTTACGCTGGCGATTTGAAACTAATTTTACCAACTGACGTACACCTGACTACTGATTCCACCTGATTACAATTTTTTTCTTGTCGGGTAAGGAAATTTAACAGACAATCATGTTACATTTTCTTTCCCAATGAGATATTATCTCAAAGATTGAATCAATGCTTGGGAAGGCACTGGCCCGTAAGATACGGGATTTCCTAGTTTAGGGGTCAGGATTCCAAAGATTTATTGTACTGAGTTTTTCTAATAAATTTTGTTTCCATTCTATGTTCCATTATAGGTCGTATTCACATTTTTGAAAGAAAAAATATAATTTCCCATTTTGTTTTATTAGCGAATTAATGATAGTTTTTGGTTGTTCTAGCAAGGTCACAGTCGTCACAATAGTCACGCAAATAAATAAACGTGTCTGCTAGTCCATTAGGCAGAATTTATTGCTCCATTGGGCTGTGCTGAACTAGTTTGGAATCTAGGCAAAATTTATGACGTTAGAGTGCCTGGCTAAGCTTTTTCCGATCGTGCCGGCATAGAGTTAATAGAGCTTCGATCAATACTGTTCTAGAGATACAATGCCACAAAAATCTAGGGGCAAAGGGCACTGTTTGTTTTTTTGTTATCATCTGGGTATTTCTGTGCATATAACTTAGTATACGAATTTCTTCCTTAAAATGAGATATTACGTCACTTAGGATATAAAGCACTTTGGCTTTCTAAGTAGCTAACTAACGATAAATGTTATACAGATATTATTTTAGGAATAAATAGTTTAAAAACACTCATCTTACAATAAAGTGTACATTATTCTACTAGTCAAGCCCATTCATTTGATACCCACATTGTGGAGCTGTGAATAAATATGTAATTCATCATTTTGTGGCGGCGGCCATCTTGACAGATAGACGGGGATACACGCACACACACACACATACACATACATGCACACGCGCTTCATTCAATTGAATTTTATCAAATCTAGTATGTTACTTTGACGGCCGAGGGGCCGAGGCGCAGTGGGCAGCGACCCTGCTTTCTGAGTCGTAGGCCGTGGGTTCGATTCCCACAACTGGAAAATGTTTGTGTGATGAACATAATTGTATTTATGTGTATCATATTCATAAAAATATTCATCAGGTATCTTGGTACCCATAACACAAGCTACGCTTACTTTGGGACTAGATTGCGATGTGTGTATTGTCGTAGTATATTTATTTATTTATTTATTTATTTATAATTTACAATTTTGTGGCGGCGGCCATCTTGACACATAGACGGGGATACACGCACACACACACACCCACATACATGCACACACACACCACACACACACACACATACACATAAATGCACACGCGCTTCATTCAATTGAATTTTATCAAATCTAGTATATTACTGATTGAACTATAAGATCCATAGATGATTGGACATATTGCAGAACGGACACTATATGCGTTTGGCGTTGCATGCGCATTTAGTTACTTCTTAAATATTAATTGTTGAGTTTCTGGCACGCATAGATATATTGCTTAAGTGAATAGGTGTATTGGTGTGTTTTATCGTTAATATTTATATCTTAGACTATATCATCACTTAGACACACTAAGTGAAATTTAAGTTATGGCAGTCAAGGGCTAATATTAAGGGAATAATAAAAAAGTTACTTTATTTGTGTAAAGAGCTTTGTGATGAAGTCGCACTAAATTCCCTATTGGTGAAGATAAACCAAACGTTTTAGATAAAGTTATATAGTTAAAACTGCCTATAAAAGTTTTGAAACACAACTGTAAACACAATAGCTTTCAAATATCGCGTATCCCGAATGTCAGGTATTAGACTGTTTGGTAAAACTGTTTAAAGCTGTATTTGAAGTTAAAGCTTAGATTCGATTCAACTGTACTTATTGTTAAGTTCAATACTGTATGGTATAAGCTGTGAGGTATTATTTTCAATATTAACAATGACAAAGGTCGTTTTTAAGAAATGTCAGGGTAAGAATAAATGCTTATTATTGTATACGTAGCCGTACATAACTCTTTTTTTTTGGGAGTCCTAATTCAATGTCCTAATGGAACGGGGGTAAACGGAATGTATTATTAACAGATCATCGTGTACGGGAAGTTAAGAAATAGTAGTAAGAATTATTTATTTATTCATAAGACACACCAGCAATTAATTGTAAGTACATTCATAAAAAAATAAAATTGTGTGAGAATTACAAATTATGTCTAGTGCCATTACAATAATCAATTATAGGTGTATACAGCATTATCGTTATTATCTCCGGTCACATTATAAAAAAATTAAAACTACAATGAGTATTTAACTGAAAACTTTTCAAAATAATAATGTAAATATGAATTAAGCTATTACAGTAAAAAGAAATATTAAATCAAAATTAAAATTTCTAATAAATATTATTTATATTTAATTCACATACAATTTTCTTCCTAAAACTTTCTAGGGCATCGTAAGATATCCATGTCAGGGTTGGTCAGGTGGATGATTAGTATGGATGATTCGAGAAGTCTATCGCTTATGCCTTACATCACATCTGAGCCCATGAAATGTTCGCTGCATCGATCGCACGACCTCTGACATTAAATGACAGACGCGCCCGTTCACGGTGAGGGACGAGCTGTATAATGTCAGTTTAATCTTATATACCGCGCGAACAGCAATGGAATGCGCATACTTATAACACGTCACTCTGCAAGACAATTTATTTATTTTTATAATTGTTTATTAGTGTTTTTACCTACACTTGGAGGAATTATCAATTTTTATAAATTTAAAATGCATATAAAAATTTTGCAGATTCGATCTACTTTTCAAAGGTCCATTTTACAATGAGACACGTTTGAAACAAGATGATGACACATTGCTTTTTTATATTTTTATACTTATTTATTATTATTAAAACGCGTAATGTTAAATCAAATTGTAATATTTTCTATGACTACCCAACATTCCATATTGGAATAGCACGGAGCGCTAACGCTCTATAAAAGCCTGTGCTCAGTAGTGGAACATTAATACGACGTCGATGAAAATGACCACATAAATACATGTATAATATGTAGCCTGGTCAAAAAAAATCCTTTTTTTAACGATTAATACTTGACTCCTGACACTATCTCACTGAGATAAAGTGTTAATTAAAGGTTTTTAAGCGGCACTTCTAAGTAATTTAGCAATACACCATTGCTAGTTAGTTGGTTATTAACGGTGGCTGAAATTTCTACTAGAGTGGAACAAATAACAAAACTCCTCAAATTGAGCCCTGCTGTAAATCAAATCTGGAATTTCCTTCATTCATACTGGTAACAGAGTGGGAGTTCGTAAGCAATACATTTAATAAGCTTTTACAGTTTATTAATTTTAGCGAATAAAGTTAAGCAGATATACTCTAACTTAAGGAAAATTAGCTTTTATACTTTGAGTACATATCCTACTTTTTAAAGTTATACTGCCCTACAAGTGAGAATTTTATATTTATACTAAGAACGGATTTTCGCATCAATTGTTATAGGTTTCAGACACGATCTCTGTGCTACTTTTACCATACTATGAGCATGGAATTTATATTAATTTGGTCAATCAACTATTAAACTAACGTCAATTTTAACTAATATTTAATAATCAAAACGTAAGCTTACAGAAAAATCCTATTATAACATTAAGGATTATTTAAACGATAAAAAAGCTTGGGTGTGAATTGCTCTAGCTTCATAGCTTAATTTAAATTTACTGGAAGATGGTGATAACAAAAAATAAATTTACCCGGCTAAGTTTGTTGTGGGCTCTTCTTAGACCAGGGCGCGTTTGGAACCCTCGTAGATTTAGATTTAAGTTGACGAACGAAGTTATCACCATCCCGTTACAATTATGTAAACAATTATGTATGAACGCTTCATAAGTGCCTGTGATAGGCCTACATGAATAAAGAAATTTTGAATTTGAATTTAATTCAATTCAGAGTTAGAGCCTAATCCGAATAAGACGAGCCTGAGGAAACTTAGCTCTGATTCTCTTTGTCCATTGAGACTTTTGCTTACAAGAAGAATATTAAAATGAGGAGGATTATTACTCTAATTTAATAACAGTAAACATACTTCCTTTACTCAATCTAACCAGAACTCTAAACTACAAATCTGCAACAGCATTTCAGCGATACAAATGCCCAAAATAGCCCAGATACACTTACATGCAAACAGGCTACGGTATTACTATATTTATATGGGGAAGGCTTAGCGAAGTAGGTCACGCACACTAAGGTATATCACCCACACAACCATCTAACGAGGCTCTGCCACAGGCTCTCTACTATCTGTACGCAGTCGCGTAGCTACCTGACTCTTTTACGGTGACGGCAAAAATGCTTTCTAGTAGAACTTAAATGGCTATATTGAAACCGGCTGCGTAATAGGTTTCTTCTTCAGCTGAATTAAATTAAGAACATGGTTGCTTATTATATCCAGAGAGGTGGTCTAAGTTAGGAAATAAAATTACGAAATGTAATAAGGGCTGGATGATTTTCTTTTATAAGGTTTTACTGAGCTAGATTGAATTTATTTATGTTTCTGTAACATACGATTTTTTTATTCGTCTACAAGTTAGTCCTTGACTGCATTCTCACCTAGCGGGCTATCCTGTTAGGTAGTACGGCAGTTATATTAAACCCTCACCTAAATCAGTTTCTACGCGACATCGTACCGAAACGCTAATACGTTTAGCGGTACGTCTTTGTCAAATTCCCAAATTGTCCGAACCCGTTTCCGTCCACTTAAATTCAAAGCGCTCACCGTTCCGCTAGGGAGGTCGTCAAATAATGCGAACATATTCTTTATGGTTTATTATACTGACGCAGTGATGGTAAAAAACAGGTTTGGCTGTGCTACCAGCTTTTCTCATCAATTTATTTTCAGCCAGTTTCTCAAGGTCGTCTCTCTAGTGGACTGGTGATCGTGTGTAAGTGTAAAATAATACTTCACTTTCAACAACCAACCGATGCCTGCTACCATTTTAACTTGCTCATCCTTTGGACTATGTCGGTGACTTTGCTACTCTTAAGTTATTCTCGATACGTAGTTTCTCGTCAGAGGCTCATTCCCATTGTCACTAAACCAGCGCAAGTTAAATATATTAAATGATTGTATATATTTCCACTAAATATCAATTTGTTATATTAAATGATTGTATATATATTTCCACTAAATATCAAAGCCATAGTGGAGTTGAAATAGAACAGACGGAGTTGAAGGCATAAATTATTGCGCCACAAACGTGGAATACACGTGTCAAGTCGCCCACTTATTTATGCATGCATTACTTCCACGTCCGGGGGAAAAATGTAATCTTATCTCATGTCATGGAAACTTCATTCTTATAAACCGCACCTTTATACTATTAACCCCAAACCATATCCCATCCCAGAGGAATTAAGAGCTCTGATAATTAAAATCAAGGATTAGTAATAATATCCGGGACCAATAATTTTTGGAGCTCTCCAAGATATGAGGGTGGACAAAGCCAATTTCTTGGGAGATTCGTCCATCGGATCAAATAAAATTACAAGGTTATAGAATACTCATTAATTTTAATAGTCGGTAAATAGTAATAAAAACTAATTGCAAAATAATACAACTTGTACGACATGAAACGAGTCGCTGGAACCCGCTGGAGACAAGCGGCCCAGGCTCGTGGTTTACGGAAAGCCCTACAAAATGATGATGATGAGAACGTGTACTTCCAATAAAACACGGTAGTATACATACCTTGCAGTTAGGTAGGTCATTTAGAAAAACCGCCATTTATATAGAAAAAAATTAAATCATATTCCACATATACATAATACATTCGAAGTAAAATTTAAGAACTGCGAAGGTATTTGCTATAAGTTCAACGGAGAAATAAATAGGTAGTAATCAAGCTAACCTTGACATCCCTCGCAGGCGGCTTTGATAATAAAATCGACGCATTATTTCTTATGTGTATACTTGAATAATATTTATTTTGCCGTAAGAGCATATAGGTATTATGTAGGGAGTTCCAAAATCCAAGATCCCGGGCCGCTTTTTCCAGCGGCTTCCAGCGAAACGCTTGATGTCGTCTGACCACCTCGTTGGAGGCCGCAATCCAGCAGTGGACGTCAATCAGTTTAACTGATGATCATGAGCATATTATTTAATCAAACAAACTACATCTAATGATACACCAGTACTAACTGTGTGTAGTCGTAGTTATGAGCTGATTTATTGCGCGGTGACGACCAAAACATCAGCTATGTTTGCGTTCAAACGCGGACACGGATTACTATGGAAACAGCTAAAAAATTATCCGCCTAAAATGTATAAAACCACAGATACAAAAAAAAACCTTTTGTGTCAAGCTATTTGATACCAACTTTGAAGGAATTCTGATAAAATTTATTAAATCCGCCATTTCCGCCGTGGAAGCGGTCATTTCAGGTTGATCTTCATCAAACTTAGCTAAGAAGAACACTCACAGACAAAATAAAAAAAAATTAGTTAGTCCGTTCGGGAGCAACACTGCCACAAAAACCATAATTGGTATGTATGCGAAAGTTTGGATGGATGTTAGATACCCAATCACGCCAGAACGGCTAAACGGAATTGGATGTAATTTTGTACAGTGATAGATTTTAGTCTGAGTTAGCACGAATGCTGCTTTTGTCTTAAAAAGTGAACGTGTTCCCGTGTTAGTTTTTGTTTTTCACAGAGCAAGATTTTTTTTTTTTTTAAATAGTGTTATTCCAGGTGTCGGGGAATAACATAGGACATACTCCACTGCGATCACCAAACCGTCTGCCCAGCGTGATGATTATGAACAAACTCTCCCGTCTCTCCCTCCGTGAGGCCTAGCAGTAGACTGTTATAAACTATTGATGCTGATACTAAGGGGTGTCCAATTTTTTTGGTTTAATGTTATATGAGAAAGATTTTATGTAAATCGAGTATTATTTTATGAATACTTTTACAGGGTGTTATCCCAATAATCCCAAATAGTTTCCTACACAAACTACTAAAGCGAAAGTCAATTTAATAATGTATTTGCGACTTCAGTAAAAGCTATTTCGAAACAGCCTCCCTAAGCGAGAACAAACAACAAATAACTTCATGTTTCTCTATCTTGACATAATGTTTATCGCCAAACCCCGTTCTAATAACAGATTCTGTTAGGAAATTTACCACATACACAACTCACTCCAAATACCCAGAAGTAAGGAAATATTTTTAACATGACTCCGTTCAAATCATCAAGGGAAAAGTATAAATATATATATACTAGGACTATACAAACATCGCCATTGAGCCCCTAAGTAAGCGTAGCTTGTGTTATAGGTCCTATGATGACTATATTAACCATCGTATCGGAACGCTAAATCGCTTAGCAGCAAGTCTTTGTCAGCAGGGTGGTAACTAGCTACGGCTAAAGCCTCCAACTATACAATATTACAATAACAGGTCCCTGTTTTTGAAACCGTTCTTCAGTTATAGCCTTTCTCCTGAAGGCATCGTGTCATAGTTTTAACATCGGAAAAAGAGTCAAATAACCCTTCTTAGGTTTACTTATTGCTTTGTGGACTGATACAAAATAAACAAAAATAGCCAACAAATGAATGCTATTTACCAAGAGAAGAGAATCTGAATCAAAATGGCTTATTATATAATGTGGGGTTTCTATAAGTACGATTCTTAAGTGCCTATCTACTGTTTTATGTTTTAGTGATCCAGACACTTCTAAAATGTAGGTTATACATATAAAATGTTAGAGGCAGCCTGGGAGAGGTCTCTAGGTACTTGTGATAAAACCGCCCTTTGTATCTAAGCCTCTTTTGTATCCGTAGCGTTAAGGATTCCTCTCTGTGTCTTTTTAAAATGCTTTACATAGCTGCCACCTTTTATACTTCTTTATTTATTTACTTAATCATTCAGGCACATTAATTTATTGGAGCGGTGATAGCCCAGTGTGTAGGACTTTGACTTCAGTTTCGCGAGGGCGAGTTCGAATCCCAGCACGCACCTATAACTTTTCTAAGTTGTGTGAGTTTTAAATACATTAAAATATCACTTGCTTCAACGGTGAATGAAAACATGTTGAGGAAAACATATCTGAGAGTTATCCATAATATTCTCGAAGACGTGTTAACTCCACAAATCCCCACTGGGCCAGCGTGTCTGACTACGGCCTGAAGGGGTTACCTTCTCATTTTGGGAGGAGACCCGTGCCCTGTAGTGGGCCGGTAACGGGTTGATATGATGATGATGATGATGATTAAATTGTAGGAAGAGGATAAATGTCGCAAACTCTGATTGCTAATGGGATATATCTTTAGGTAGCTAATTCTTTCATCAAGGAAAAATAGGCTCTTAATAGAGAATTTTTAAATAGCTTTGACTATCTAAACGGATGACATTCGTTCTAGAATCTTCTCAGGAATCGCCAAAGCCGCCGACCCAACGACACATCCCGGCGGCTTTTTGTCACCGTAGCCACACATAAAAGTACATTCAATGCACTGAACTTGGAATAGAATAATTTACGATCCTCAATTTTATTATCTTTAGCTTTTCACTGACGCAGGCCTCTCTCATATGAGGGCTATAGAGCATAAAACCCACAACACTGATACAATAGTGGTTGACGCGCTTGAAAGATTATGATAACATGTTAGTGACAATAAGCAACGCGGTAAACAATGGCGAATCTTGGACATCGCGAGAATTTCTTATTTTTTTCTTAACAGAAAACCCCAATATCTAAAAATTTTAGGCCCGACCTGGGAATTTAACAAATTGTGATTCGTAGTCTAGGATGGTTACTGGCAGTTAACAATACCATCCGTTCAAGGTCAGGTTAATATCATTAATGGAAAGACGTGCCCGATTACTATTTTATTACATGTGACTCATGGCCCACATTAGACGTTCGAGGGGGTGAGAAGGTTTCCTATTGTCTTGTCGTTTTTGACACGTTGCTTTGTTTGGCCCCCTGCCCCAATTTCCTTTGTGTCACGGTTTCAAATGCATACCTTTACAAACTACACGGCACACGATCTGAAGTGCAAAATCTTGCACCTTTCGTTACGATACCTATAATCTGGGTACCTTGAAATAAAGAGTCTAGGCAAGCGTGCCCCATCTTAGGCTGCATTATCACTTACCATCAGGTGTGATTGCAGTCAAGCGCTAGTCTATATATATATATATACCTATATAAAGAATTTTCCACGGTTTTATGGACAGTAAAAGTCATCCAGAAAACTCTAGGTGGCACTAATCACAAAAAAAACTATATATATGTTATAATACAATAATATGTACGTATATATATGTTATAGTATAATATCTAATTTATGAATAATTAAAGTAGTATATTTTAATGAAGTACATTTTTGTAACCATTTTGTAAGAGCAGAACGAGACCTCTTGGTACAAGTATATTATATGCTTTTAAGTAGATCTAAGCGTAGATCTAATAATTATGATCAAAAAATTATTACTGAAGCATATGTTACTTACTCACTTGACTAAAAATTTTAACATTCTAATTTCTGAGTAGAGTTTTTTTTATTATTTTTGACGTGACAACGTCTTATAATTCTATGGAGCCGGCTGTACGCACGTAAAAACATGAAAACATGCGGCGTTACCTCGCTCTGAGGCGTTCCATTGAAGTGCAAGCGAGAGCGCGGAACGAGCGACAAAGAGGCACAATCGGCCTCCGCGCTCGGCAGCGTTCGACATCTGTCTCTCTTTTACTTGAGTGAGCGATGCGTCCGCGTAGACAGCTGCTATACAATAATACATTTACATGTTTTCGTCAAGAATGAAGTGCAGTGAAAAGTAAATGTGGTGTCAATTGTTTATAGCAACGATGATGATAGAAACTATGTACATTGTAAAAAAAATGACATAATTGTATTCATGCGTACAAATAAATGTAACTTGATCAATTCAATTGTGATTTCAATCTATCTACTTTCCATATCCATACAAAATATCTATCAAACAAATAAAATTTAAATTTTCTTTTGAAAAATGCAACCATTCCATCAGTATTCACTTATGACGTTGTCACGTTTAACTATCGTCAGTAAACCGAATTTACAACCAATCGTTTTTTTTTTTTCTCAACGGTCTACAAAGTTTGCTACTGTTAAGAATTCAGCTTTCCGATATTCCAATTCTGAAATGAATTGTTGGAATAAAAATATTAAGAAAGAACAATGTTTTATAATTGAAATAAATTTGAAAATGGAACCAAAGCAACCTAAACTGTCAGTGCAGGACTGGTGATTCTTGGCGATAGTTTGGTGTATTTACGCGTCACTGCGCGCGTCAATCAAGATAAATTTAAAAAAAAGTTATCTTCTTACGTACGTCAATGGCATTCTTGGCGGGCTTGTAATGAAATATCTGGCATCTGAAGAAAATTCTGCTCACTCTAATATAACGATCTTTTAGTAGGTTTATTTTACAGATAGGACGAAATTGTTTTTCATTAGAAAATAGTCATTAATCTTATCCAAAATTTTGTTATCAAATAATAAAGTTAGCGGAGCCATCCCTAAGGATAGAGAAGATTACGGTAGCACTACAAAATTTAATCTTCGAACTTTTGAGATTAGATGGTATATTGGCGTTAGTAGATAAATACCTTCCTACTGATGGATAAAATCCAAATCCCAGTAGTAAGTAGTTATCCAATTGTACCTTATTAGTTCAATTTTAAAACATATCAACTAAAAGTTAACAACAACAAGTTTGACAGGGTTTCAACCTTATCAACTGATTCAATATCACTCCTCAGTTCAAAATGCAAACTAAAAACTTCTTTATTTTTGCAAACCTTTATAACGTTTTCTTTCATTCCCATTTTTGATTAATTAAGTAGCAAAATTAAAAAAAGTACATGAAAAAGGATAGGGCGTGCACAGTGATTCTTTATCTCTTAATTCTCTTATTTAAGTTTATATATTAATATATATATATATGGATATTTATATACATATTTATAAATATATATGTTTTAACTATATATATGATATCTGATGTTTATAGAAGTAGTTGTAAATAAGTTGTACAAGAATAGAATAAGGTACGATAGGGATGACATATTTAAAAAAAATAAAAGCCCTTTAATCAATAAAAAAAAAAAACTATTTATATGTAGTTAGCACAATTTGGATATTGCACTATAACCAAAGGTTATCTGGAGGAGATCGCTTCAAGCGATAAGGCCGCCTTTGTGCATATGTTTTGTATCATTGTTTTTTTGTTGTTAACCTGGCTTTCTATTTGTATGTGCAATAAAGACTTCTTCTTCTTCTCTTAAGATAATTCATCCAGAAACGCGCGAATAAGAAAAAAAATTTAACGGCTATATGCTGACTTTGTAAGATGATAATACGCCCTTAATCTATCCGATCTCTAACTCTAATTAATATCTAATTAAATATTTAAAATATCAATTGCATCAACGGTTAAGGGAAAACATCGTGAGCAAACCTAAGAGGAAGCCTGAGATGTCTCCATAATGTTCTCAAAAGCGTGTGAACCCCAATCCGCAATGGGCCAGCGTGGTGGACGTCGGCCTAAACCCTTCTTATTGTAGGAGGACGCCCGTGCCAGTTAGTGGACCGGCATTGGGTTGATATGATGATCAGGGTAGTTAATCTATACTATATTCAAAATAATGGAAGACACTATATAAAAAATAAAACCTAAATTTCTAAATTTAGGAAGCATCTGATCAAATTGTGTACATTCAAACATTTTTTCTGCTGCATGAAAAAAACGCAATTGATTCTGCCATCCCATCGCGCCGCTGAAACTTGATATTAGGATACTTCTTATACATCAAAATATCAATTAAATTGTCATAACCTTTTTATATTGTTGACTATTGTGATGTACTATTGTGTGTGTCTATAGGAGAGATTAACTAACCGGTCTGGAGAGAGCAACTTGTACTACGAAGAAAAAAAGTGTTTGCGTGTAAATTTACGCGCGATTGAAGTAAATCTTTTGTAAAATGTTCTTGGGACTCCGCCATTTCATTTAATATTTACTATTTCGCTTGATATTATACTTAAAATTAATTAATATCTCTTTCACATTTTATAAATATTTTCATTTGTTAAATAGAATAATCGAGAGTAGAAAATTGCATGTTACATCAGCAATGTCACATGCCAATATAACCTTGTCATTGAATATTATAGAATGTCGCAATCGTCAAAAAATTTATATACAAGTAAATTTAGAGATTTTCAAAAAACTTTGGTAAGTAATTATTATTTTTTTAATTGTTGAATTTTTATTCACTTTGCTTTTCACAATTGATCCGTTTGAAAATATTGGAAATAAATAATCCTAATGGTATTGTCCACTAGCTGTCGTATAAGTCAAGAAGCGCGGAGTATATGACATATACTTACGACCAATCCAAAATATTATTTTTAAATAGCGGAAACTACACAAAAGTCTGACGGAAGTAACGCTTACGTTCGAAAAAAAATCCGAGTTACTCCCTAGTCGCGCCATAGTTTAAGTTTAAGCTCACGTTACAATATCTGACAACTAGATATCAAGGTACGTAATATCTCTAAGCCAATGCGAATAGTGAACATTCGTGTGTGAGTGTACGTACAATCAACAGTACATTCAGTAGAGCGTAAAACAAGGGGGTGCAATGGGGGTGTGGGTGTAAAGTGCAAAGGTGCAATCAATGTTTCTATTTATAGCCTTTGCCCGGGATCGGCTCGACCTGGAGCTTTCGATTTGTAACTTAACTAGATATCTGTCGTTCTTGTTATCGTGACCCTTATTGGACCCTGGTACTTTATTATATTGAAATAACTTGTATAAGGCGCGAAATGCAGTTTGTGACGTCATATCTGAAACCTCGATTGATATCACAATTGGCAAATGGTACAATTCCCCTCTCTGATAAGACCTCTCTGATAGAGTGAGAGTTGCAGGGCATAGGCCCACCACGCTGTTCTACTAAAAGTTAGTACTTGACTGCAATGTCAGCGGGTGGTAAGTGATGATGCAGACTACGATGGTAGCGGGTTAACCTGTTAGTAAGTATGGTCGTCATACCCCTAATCAGTTTCTACGTGACATCACCGGAACATTAAATAGCTTAGCGGCACGTCTTTGTTGGCAGGGTGTTAACTAGCCACAGCCAAAGCCCACCAGACTAGAGAAAATTCAGAAAATATAAATTCCCAAACTGTCCTTGCCGGGAATCGAAACCGGCACCTCCTGTTTAAATTCACAGCAGTCGCCGTTGCGCCGGGGAGTTTTAACGAATATGATCACATCTTAGTGATTACCGAGAACATTTAAGAGCCGTCCCGTGTCTTACTAGGCGACTATGGAAATATAACAGAAAACGGGCATCCTCGGTGCTACTACTACTTTCTACTGCTATCACCAACCCGTCTACCCAGCGTGGAGCTTATGGACAAACCCTTCCGTTAGGAAAGGTACAAAGTCTAATAGAGGACTGTTATAGCCTAGTGCTTAGGACTTCTGCTTCACTTGCGGGGGGCCGAGTTCGAATCCCAGCACGCACCTTTACTTTTCTGAGTTTATGTGCGTTTTAAGCAATCAATATATCACTTGCTTCATTGGCGAAGGAAAATATCATGAGGATACCAGCATATCTGAGAGTTTTTAAAATCGACTTAAATCATCAGAGAAAGGTAGATCCCATTTTCCCCTTTTCAACTGATGTATATACCATCAATACGATACGTTTTTAAAATTATCTAAATGTCAAAGTGCGGCACCGGTTCCAATTTGCAAGCGAGCAAACTACGTCATATTTGAGCTAGCTGTCTCTCTCTGCGATCCCTGGGAGACCTAGAAACCTGCACATTTCAAGGACTCTAGCAATCGATTTTGAGCTGTATGACGCAGATAATAAAGTGGCACAGCAGGCTGTTTGATTACATGGCATATATACAGCCGGGTATACGTGTGACCTGTTGAATTGATTTCGTGTACCTATGTATAATCAATACAAAGCGCAGCGACTGAAGCTGAATTTTATGTTTTGATTGCGAGATGAATTCTGTTGGGAACATTATTAAGTTAAATTTTTGTAAACCAGTAATATTTAACGCTGCTTTATTAAACCCGACGAAACAACGACGGGGTGCTATAGGTGTTTTACGTGTCTGTGTGTGTTTGGGTGTGTGTGAGCGTTTTGTTTTTTTTTTTTTGGTTAGGTGAATAGGGTAAGTCAGGAGTGTTTTTGACTGTTTGATGAAAATCGGTCCGAGATGGCCACCACCACAAAAGGGCTGGACTAGTAGAATAATTTACACTATATCAAAAGCCAGGGGGTTTTAAATTTTAAAATCTTATTTTAAAGATACTTGCACTTCGTTGGTAGTCCCTAACTTTAATAATATACGTACTGGTACCTACTTCGTAGTTTTTTGTGACAGAGCTCGTTCGAGGAAGTACTACCGCCCACTATGCTTATTTTTACCGCTTAGCCGCATTTCCGAGTGTTGTTGGTGTATTTACAGACACATGAGGCTTAATACCTGATGATGGGCAATGGGTGGAACATTGTAAGACGTGTTCGTGGCATGCCCTGCAAGTGTCGGTCTGTTTTAGACGATGATTTTCTACTTAGCATCAAGTGAGTCATACAGTTTGTCTGTCAATTATTATAGTAACACTTATCATAATAATTAAACTAGCTGCCTTTTTGGGTTTCCTAAAGCCCTCGCAGTAATCCATAATTCATAGTAGGATTTCATTTTCACGATTATATCGATATCTGTAAATAGGTAACGTGCAAACAGGCAGACATTCCTTTCGCATTTATAATATTAGTAGGTAGGGATGCAAAAGTCTGTCAGTTTGTTAATTTGTCATCGAAAAAAAAACATCATATCAACCCAATACCGGCCCACTCTTACCACAGGGCACCGGTCTCCTCCCACAATGAGAAAGGTTAAGGTAAATGCTGGCCAAGTGCGGATTGTTGGACTTCACACGCCTCTCAGAACATTATGGAGAGCTCTGAGCTACGCAGGTTTCCTCACGATCTTATCCTTCGCAGTTAAAGTAAGAGATATTTTATTTGCTTAAAACGCACGTAACTTAAAAGTCAAAGGTAACAAGTTCCTAAACACTAGGATATCTTCTAGGCTAGACTATCTCCAACATAATCCCAAACACAATTTCTTATTTAACTCTTAAGTAATTTAAATCTCAAATAAAATATTGCAGTTGTCGTACGCCTTCATTAATTATGGTAGGAATTTTAAACTAAGCACTTACGAATACCTGCCTTGTGCGTTTACATAGTTAATTGTTAATTAATGTACAAACTAAACTACACCCTTAACTAGCAAACAATTTGAACAATGTCATTAACTCCGTGGTTTGGTTAGTTTATCTCGAGATATATAAACAGTGATAATATTCCAAGGATTATAAGATACTAACTGTACCCCCGAATTCGTCTGCATGTGATTTTGTTTTTTGATGTGGCATTAAATTTAATAGTTGATCTAACAAAATTTCAAGTATTCAGTATCGCTAAGCATTAAATGAGGGCTTTGCTGCTATCAGCTGAGGAGTTCTGTCCTCTATCTCCAACCACAGTTTGGCCAAAATAAAAAACACATATTATAACCTCTATAGTACAAAAATAATTATTTAAATCGGTTATAATTTGTCGGAGTTATGGTGTATAATCGTCAAACCCTCATCCCCTCTTCCAAAGGAACCGAGCTTAATGTCAGGATAAAAAGTATCCTATATTACTTCTAACAACTACTGTCTAACTTCTCCAAGAATATGTTTACAAAATTTCATGACGATCGGTTAAGTAGTTTTTGCGTGAAAGTAACAAACAAACTTACATTGACATTTATAATATTAGTAGGGAATAGGGATAGGGATAGGGATAGGGATTAATTAAATCTTTGGTGCAGTGGTGGGCGCTGTGGGAATTCATAATTTCTCAACTTTTCTCTGGTCTGGTCCTTAAGGCCGTGGCTATAATTGAAAATTCTAAATTCATTTCTTTCAAGTAGGCCTAATATAAGCACTTTAGAAACGTCAAGTATGTATGTTTGTAGTGACTCTACCACCGGTTCGGAAGCCAGATTCTACAGAGAAGAAGCCGGCAAACAACTCAGCAGTTGCTCTTCAACATCATTTTACAATTTAACAATCATTGTTCTATCTCGCGTGTGGCTAGTTACAACATTCCAGTGTGATGTGACGCTTACAGGGTATGGTTTATAAAACAAAAGTTATGAAGAAAGCTTTAAACTTATGCCCCCAAAATAAAACTTTATTTTGTTAGTAATAAGAGTCAATATCAAATAGTAATTGATAAGACTTCAGTGTCACGTTGTCCGCGTATTTTATTCAATTAAGGTACTATTTTAAAAGAGCTTTATTTATATTTATTTGACACTATCAAATTTAATTTTTATACTGGTAGACTTGAAAGATGACCACGACCACTCTGGCAAGAGTGTTACGATAAAGAAGACTTAAAAGGTTAGTGATGCAAAAAGTCAATTTTTTCTTACAAACTTATTTACAAAGTAATGTATCCTACATTACTTTGTAAATAAGTTTCCTTCCTTTAGAAACCTTCAGGAATTTAAAAAGTATAAATGATTCCTATGCTCGAAAGAGGCACATTAGTACTTAGTAGCAGAAGGAAGCAGTACTTAGATAATTAATGCGCGTAGGTACTTTCATAAAATCAAACTATCTCCGTGTCCTTCAATTCGGCTTAATAGTTAAACCTTTTAAACCAACTTTAAAAAGGAGGAGATTCTCAATTCGTCGGAATCTTTTTTTTTTATGTATGTTATCCGATTACTCGAAGACGCCTGAACCGATTTGAATAAATATTTTTTTGTTTTAAAGGGCATACCTTCCAGGTGGTTTCATTTATCGTAATTCGTTGAGCTGTTATTAAAAAAAATCAACAATCATGTAACCCAAAGTAACAAATGTTTGAACAAAACCCATACCTATAAAGTTCATTATTTGGCATGCGCTGAGAAAAGTAATGATGATACATAAAAAATATTAATTAATTTGTAGAGTCGGCAGTTTATCGCTACCTAACACTCTATCGATCGATGCTAGTAATGTATACAAATATTGCATTTTGAATGCATATGTACATTCGGTTAAAGACACGCAGATTTTTCTTGTTACAGTACTATTTTTGTGTGTTAATGAGAATGTCACTGGTAACGATTCAAAAATAGTTCTGTTATTTCACAGTGCATGCCCTGGGAAATTAAACCACTATTTTTATAAAGCCTAATTCAGTTTAGCTTGGAGTTTTGCATACAACAGAATAGGCTGTTATCATGTTGTATTTATGTAATATACATGAATTGTATATCATGAAAAACTTATTTTTATTTGTTTTCTAAGTGAGATTGGCATTTTTATTTAATACAATAATAAACTACGACAATACATAAATCGCAATCCCGCCCCAAAGTAAGCGTAGCTTGTGTTATGGGTACTCATATGACTGATGAATATTTTAATGAAAATGAATAATTATAATATCCATATAAAAACCCTGACACTGAAAACAATCATGTTCATAACATAAACATTTTCCAGTTGTGAGAATCGAACCCACGGCCTTGGACTCAGAAAGCAGGGTCGCTGCCAACTGCGCCAATCGGCTGTCAATTTATTTCCAATAAATAAAAATGCAAAATCTAGTGATCCGCCATGACAAGTGAAAAGCCGCATGACGTCATATGTATATCTTTTTTTAAACATAATTTGCAATTTCTATCAACAATAATGTGAAATGCATAAATAGGATATTCTTTGGAAATAATAGATACATCTGGACATTATAGGGCAGCTTTTCGAAATAAATCATCATACCTATTAGAACAACGGAGTCTTCTTTAAAGGAACGGACCTTAAGTAATAAATAACATCTGCAGGCTCAGTAAAACTTTGCCAATGCTTCCAAAAGTGGTGGCCCCAAATTCGATGATTGATCGGTACGAGTACACGGTGCAAATAAGGATAACAGAAGTGAAGCGGGGGAATTTACGAGGGTTGGATAAATTCCAGTCATGTACGTTGTATTGTAGTTGTCGTAGGTGGAATATGGAATATGTCTTACCGCCGCCATTTTGTTTTTGGTGACGTTAGCAACCGACTGTCACTGACCCGACTGTAGGATGCCCGTGGCATTTATTTATTTTTATTTATTTATAAGCTTTTCAAGGGAAACAAACAGTATTATTACACATAAAAGTAATGATGTATTTTTGTATCACATAAACCAATGAAGTTTCATATCAAAGGCATAGATCAAAGCTGTACCTACTGTTCCAAGCGCAACTTTTGGCATATTATATATAATTGTATGTCGCATCTTCTGTGCGTAGGTACCTTCTACGCACAGAAGATGTTAAATTTAAAATGGCGAAGATCTGTTTGGTGTGGAATATAAGAATTGGATAAATTATAAATTACACACAAATTCTCCTGCTTTTCGCGGAGCATAGTAAATTAAGCTTTACTTCATAATGTATTTGAGAAAGTTGTTTTTTAGTAATTCAAATTCATCTTACAGTGCCAAAACGGCGTCAGTCAATTGGAGATAAAAACAAGAGGTCAGGATCTCAATGCATTTAAGGGGATTTGCGGTGTCAATTCATACACGTTTCTTAATTGACACGGCTAATCCAGTAGTCAGTATCTTACTATTATAGCTACGGCTTTACGGGCTTATCTCACCGAATCAACCATTGTAATAAGCATAACCAATTTAAAACCAAAAATAACTTAACATATTTCATGTTTTGTAGTGGGTATGTTTTTATATAAATAAGATTTTAAATTTAGAATAAACGAGTAAATAGTTTTTGATAAGATCTGCATGAAGTTTGGTTGCCCATGATAAAAGATAGATAATTAATGATCGGGAAGCATTTTCTTGATAACTTAGTCTAGGGAGTTTCTGGAATTCATCCTGAGTGACATTGATATAATATTTTACTACTGAGTGTAATTTTATCAAAGTTATCTGACAGATTAATAAACATGACAATATGTAAAGACTTTTTATTTTAATTCCACCACAAAATAGCCCTTGTTGGAATATACCAAAAATACAAGTCTTTGGTGCCATAGTCTGTGTTGTCTGTGGCTATGATTCATTCCAACACTCTATGGAGGGTAGAGGTAAGGAGAGTCATCTTATATGGGAGAAAAGTTGAAAAAGTGTCCAGTTGTTGCGCTAAATAACAGTTCAAAAATCCTCCACAATGGCGCTGGTGGATGCACAGGGTATGGTATGAATGTAGCAATCGTAGATGAATTGAAGTATGCCGAGTTAAAAAAATTATTTTCATTATCGACTAAAGTAGTTAATTATTGAGAATTTCAACAACTTACGTTGTACAAAATATTGTGGTAAATATCACCTTACTTCCTTGTATCTCCATACTTCCTTGTTTATTTTTCAAGCCTACTCAAACAATATTTATATTTGGCGCTTCTTTTAAGAGTTACCCTGATGCAAATGTGGCGCCATCCTAATTTAATACATTTTGACGACACTTTTTCATATACACAGATGACTCTCCTTACCTCTACCCTCCATACAACACTCACTCCTTTTATGTCATTCACTTTCTCATTGTTTTCGGTTCGTTTCTTGTACAATGTTTTTCTGAATGTATTCAATATAAAGCAGACAGTCGAATAGTGCACACGTCTTTTCTTTTCCCTGCGACCCATATATATAAACCAATAGCCCTTGAATCTCAACTGCTGGTAAATTAAGCAGTCTAATTTGGTTGAACTAACTTGTTAGGGGAATGGCAGTTATATTAAACCAATACCCCTAATCGCTTTCTATGCCACATCGTACCGGAACCCTGAATCGGTAATTGTCGGTAGGATGGTGACCAGACACAGCCGAAAGCCTCTCACCGGACCAGAACAGAGTAAATACAAACATTATAAATTCCCAAATTTCCCCTTCGAGGGGATCGAAATTGGGCACTTAAATTGTGAAAACTGTTTTATAAACAGAGCGTTTAAGATACTAAATGAGCATTCATTATGACTATATATTTTATAAAATCTGTAGACAAAAATACTTGTGATATCTTTTCCGTTTTAATGAATGAATTAAATTCTATTGCTCAATTGAAAATACAAGCAAAATTGGGCTCCTACAGTGGGACTAACGATGGGGTGGTTGCCTTCCTTATTCGGTATATTGACTTTCACCGTGCTCGAGAATAACCTTGACCTGAATCCACCCTTATTTTATCCTTAGCGTGTTATCGAATTATTTCCTGTTAGCTATATTGATGTGTACATCTCCAATAGAATCGTGTAACCTTGTATTGTGTGACTTGTGTTGATTTACCAACCGAAGTATGAATATTTTTTTATGAGAAACTTAACTAGTACTTTGTAGTTGTGTTTGTTGTAATTCCACTCAATGGTAAGTTGAACAATCTGCTTGGCCTCAATACATATTTGTACTAAAATATTAAACTACAGATCACGAGATCAAGTTCGATTCCCAAAAAAATCCCAGTAAAAATTCCCTTTGGAGACCTATGACCAGAAATTGGACGTTTATAGAATAGAATAGAAAAACTTTATTGCAACACAACAAAAAAAAGGAAAATACAAGGAAAACAGTAATAGTACTTAGTGCTAGGGTGCAATAGGGTGTTTATATTCTTTATTGATTATGTATTTATTTAATATTTTAATATGTGATTATCTGGTTATCTTTATATATTATATTTCTTGCGTGCGTGTGTACTCCTGAACTCCCCCTAAACAGCTGGACCGATTTGAATGATTTTTTGGTATGCGTTTGGGTGGCACCCTGGATGGTTTAGATTCAAATGGATGGATGGCGGTGGGTTCCGCTAGTCTAGTATATGTTTTTATTAACCATTAATTAATGCCAATTCCACTTAATTGTTTCGAAAAGCATAAAATTGTCAAGCATAACACATGGATAACATTACGTTAAATGCACAACACTAAAAATATCGTAAAATATTAAACTACAAGTATTTTACCACGTAAACGTACACGAGGGAGTTAAAACGTTTCAAAATGCTTTTTCAGTCTTTTTACCTGGCGAAACATTTTCAATCAAAAGGAACATGATGAAAATTTCATATAGCCGTACACGGTACATCCCAGAAAAATGGTGGAACAACTCTTCAACTTTTACAATAACAGTTAAAGCTGAGGCGGCGGCGGCGTTATAAAGTCTAAAGTTTCCATGACCGTTCGTTCAAAGCCTTATAACAGATTGCCCTTTGTTTGTTTTTAATTTTCATACTACCCTAATACTTTTTCTCAACTACAAGCAAGCCCTTGACCGCAATCTCACCTGCTTTAAGTGATGATTCAGTCTAAGATAGTAGCGGGACAACTTGTTCTTCCTGTATGGCAGTTATAAAAACACCATACCCCTAATCGGTTTTTACGCGACACCGTACCGGAACGCTAAATCCCTTAGAGGTAATTCTTTGACCAGACCAGGGAATATTCAGAAGTAAAGAATGAATATGTATTTTTTTTTATATTTTATATGATATAAATCGGCAGATATTATGTGGTGTGTTTTGAGAATTTTGCCTCTTTATTTATTTATAGTAGTGCATAAACGTATTCATTTTTGTAATCTATTGTTGGATAACGTAAATCACACGCTAACATAACTGCGGGTCCGTAAACATGGTAATGTTTGCAGACCTGTAGCGCTATACGCTCCTGAACTGCTTAAATAGAGAAGCAGCCATGTCACTGTCAAACATGGTGGTCCCATGGGGGCAAACACTGCGTTCCCTTTGTGCTTGCGAAACATTGCCTGCGTGTTGAACGAGCTCATCTCATACAATGTTGCAGCCTTCTAGATGAGTACGCTCCGCTATGACATTCAAATCGTAAAACACTCGCGGTCACATGTATGACGACATAGTTTTCGTTTCTATGAAAAGATTTTATAACTAAAACAAACATTGGAAAACAACTCCAACATTTTTTTACATTACAAATCATTACACACAGTAATAATGTATTAAAGTCATCGCTATGAAGCTAAAAATTAAACAATACATAGAGATTGAGAATTATGTTATTAATGCAATGTAAGAAAATGAATGCAGAATTTACTAACAACGATTTGCAAATTGATAGATTTTCAAAATGCGTATAAAAATTTCGGAACCGACATGATTAAAACACACAACTCTCTGACAATCGTACTTTTTACTTGGCTTACAAATGTTCTAGAAAATATTTATTTCTAATTCTAGTCGGTTATTTTTTTTTTAAATAAGGCTTTTAGTTGTTTGTTTTCCAATCGTATCTAAGTTATAATACCAGAATGTCAACTGCTCATAATGCTTGAGGAGTTCTCCCGGCACTTAAACATCAGCTCCTTTTTGTGATGAGTATAAATAGCTTACCTACAATACTCGGAACGCAACCAGCGTAATAATTATTATTATTGTGTCGTTCCGTTGGCCATACATGTTCTTCTTATGAAGAGATCTTCACCAATTAGTCAAGTAAAACTGATGATTTCTACTTGACTAAATGGTGGTTCTCGATTTAGCAAATGCTCAAGTTACTTAAAAAAATACTAAAATCGCAATAGGTGTCCATATAATATTGGAAGAGTTCACTCAGGATTTCTCCAGGATACCTTGACCTGATAAAAATGGGAAGTACACAGTCTCAAACCAAAAAATATTTTTTAGGGCAGGTAATTAGGTTTATAAATGACAGATTTCCGAGCTAACAAACAAAAAAAGAAATAAAAAAATACAACCGAAGGACGTACGTTAGTACCTCCTTCTTTTTTGAAAGATTTGCTCTTATATTCTTTTACAGTTAAACTTATAATACTTGCAAGAGTAGTTTTCAGTCGCGTCCTTATTTAAGGAAGCGGGCGAAGAAACAATTTTTGTTACGTTTCTCTTACAAAGCACTGTATAATATCACAGGCGCGACTACTTTGTTCTAAAGAAGTGAATATATGTGAGGCCTGAAACAACTAGGAATTGTAACTAACTTTCTTCGCAGCACACATTTCATGCAGTGTTACGTATGGGCTTAACCGAAAGGAAATAGCTTTTCCAATATACTAGCTGATCCCTGCGGTTTCACTTGAGTGAAATAAATGGCGTAACGCAATGTTAGGTATTTTGGCCTCCTCTTAAAGCTGCTATTGAAGCTTAACTATAACAGTAAGATATATATCCTTGTGGAACTTTTTGTAGGTAATAATGAGTACTTTAATAGTTTCGTATATAGTTTTTATGTATCATCAATAGTTTTACAGCGCACACCACATAATGTTTGATATTTACAGGCAAAATTTTATTTATTTATTATTTCTGTACCCCATATTGTGAATGAGAACATATGATACTGGAAGTGGAGATCTCTTCCAGCTACCCAAGGATGTGAGTAAGATTATTTTATTGTGGTATAGGTCAAATAAAGGTACATTTAGTAAATACTAAATGATACCTACTAAAAATATGCAATATACCTACATATTAAAAAGATTCTACATACTAATACAGAATAAAATTTGAAGAAATTTGATTTTGAAATTTTGCCACTTTTTCAAAATAAATCATAGCTCCCTAATTAAATTATTTCATTTTCTTTTGTTAAAGAAATTGTAAAATTCAGAGTAATTTCAGAGTCTATTCGACTCTGGTACGAGTACACGACCAAATAAACCAACAAACCTCTCCTCTTTATAACATTATTAGTATAAAAAGTCAGTCAGAGAAGTAGGTACACGTTCTTCATGGTTGGATGATAAATCCGCTAATCTTTTGGCGAATAACTCAGTGTCCCGGGATGTAGTAGGTACTCAATCCCGATTAACGAGCAACGCATGTGTCCCACTTACGAAATTCTGATAGGATCTAAATGGAAAGATTTTGGATCGGTACGAGATTCCAAGAGTGTATTATACGGATCTTTGCCTCGTGGTGTGAATATTGATTGTTAAAGGGCATATATATCGAAATTAATTGACGACCTCAACAACCTCGACCTGGCCTAGTGGTTAACACTGCAGTCTTATAAGTGTTCCAATAGGGTACCGGGTTCCAATATCCAGCACTGCTTGCATGGGCAGGAGACAATGATAAGGGGAAAGCATACAAATTTTACTTCTGCAATAGCTTTATCAACTCTCAGAGCATTGGCGCACAAGTGAAAATAATATCCGCACCATATGTGTAATAAACGGAGGTAAACTTCTCCTATTCCATGTTCCCGTGCTGTAGCAGTTGGACACGTTAATTATATCCCCTATCATCACTGACAATCCGACCCCATACAATCGAGGGATATCATTTTTGTCTCCTGCCTGTACTAGCCCCGCAGCGGGGAAAGTTTAGTAATTGTCATGAACCCTTGCTTGAGTTATAATAGTTGGACGTCCTTCCTGGCGCAGCGGTGAACGCTATGGTCTTATATATGGGAGGTCACGGATTTGAGTCGACTTACAAGAAATGGTCATTAATTAGTGACATCTGCATATCGTCTGCGAAAGGTACAGGGGTCATTTGTGGGATTGAGTATACGCTTTTATAATATGATTCCTAAGGTAATTTTGGACCTACCAATGCATAAATTTAAAGAATATGTTAAAACACATTTATTACAGCGAGGTTACTATATTGATGAATTTCTTAATGACAAGGTTGCTTGGAAGCATCCGGCTCCGCTTTCATCTCTCACAAGATAGAAAAATAAATGTTAAAATGTAAATTGTTGATGTTGAAAAAAGAGCAACTGCAAAGTTTCTAGCCGGCTTCGCCTCGGTAGAATCTGCCTAACCGGTGGTAGAGTCACTACAAACAGACAGACTTGACGTTTCAAAAGTGCTTCTACTTGCATTAAATGAAGTTTGAATTTGAATTTGAATTTGATTCCGGGCAGGGGTAACTAGGAATTATTATTTCCGAATTTTCTCATTTTCTTGGTCTGGCGGTTGGTGGTGGCTTCACCCATGGCTAGTCGCCGACAAAATCGTGCCGTAAAGCAATTTAGCATTCTGGTACGATGCCACGTAGAAACCGATTGGTGGTAAGAGTTTAATATAACTGTCATACCTACAAAAAATTTGCCCACTACCGTCATAGACTGCATCATCATTTACCAGATCCAGTTCAGATTGCAATCAATGGCCGACTTTTAGTGGAATAAAATAAACACTTTAAAAGATTTTCTCTGGAATAATTTCTAATTCCTCATTGGAACATATAAAATACCCTGTTTACAACGATAGTTTATCCGAGATTTGGGAGACTATTTAATATTCATTAGGTATTATCATAGTAAAATATTTTATTCATGTTATATTCGGAAACAAGAAAACTTTAACCTTATTTAGATATTCCAGAAGTGTTACGCACTATGATTAATGTGTCTGCGAAGTTTACAATATAATATAAACACAGCACCCCGAAAAGTTTGTGTTAACTAAGGTCGAAGAAAATATTTTAAGAGCCCGTTTTAAACAGTACCATAAATATATTATTGAAACACTTTTAGACAAATAATACTGCGAACGGATTGGTGAAAGCGCTCAGGCCGCGATTGCCCGAGAGTCGCAGGTTCAAATCCTGTCGGTTCCGAAAATTTTTATATGCATTTTAAATTTATAGAATTGATAATTCCTCCGAGTGTAGGTAAAGACACTAATAAAAAATTATAAAATATGGTCGAAGAAAATATTTTAAAAGGCCATTTTAAACAGTACCATAAACATTAAAACACTTTTAGAAAAATAATACTGCGAACTCAATTTCAATTATTTACAATACTATCGTAAGTTTAATATTTAGACAAAATAATATTAAGTAACAAACAAAAATGGTTGGCTGGTAATTAAAATATGGAAGATATAATTCAACCCGTGTCACGTTAAGTATATTAAGCTTGCGGCCCCTATTAATATCATTTACACATGATACATGTTGAAGCCCGCTAACCCACATTGACACAGCGTGGTGGGTATGCTCTACCCACTTTCCTATGAGAAAGGCGGCCCGGTGCCCTGAAGTGGTGCATGTAGATACAAAGCATAAGCTACAGGCAAGAGCGTTTTTATGTATACGTATGAAAATCTATGCAGGTTAATTTAGAAACAGCTTTCTCAGTAATGGCTATCAATACTAGTAAGCAATAAAACTTTTCTTCGGGAAGGTATCAGTTTAGAAGTATCAACACACATACCGGGATAGCTGCTATAAATCAGAGCACTGTAACAGTTGCGTGCATAGAGGGTGCGCATAGGGTATGCAGATGATATAAAATGAAGAAATTCTCCAGTACGAGTTATAAAAAACTTAAGGCTAGGCTTTTTATAACTCTTAGAATGCCTATCCTTAAGTTTTTTACTCGTACAACTCGTACTAGAGATTTTTTTAATTTTATATAATCTGCCCGCTTAGTTCATAAACTATATGCACGCCACTGACTGTAACTAAATGTATTACATCATACTTCTCAAACATGCAGTATGAGAATGGTTTAATTTATTATTCGCATTTAAGTTCAAGTTTCAAGTTTATCATGTTAGATGTTATAATAAGGATAGAAGTCGGCGTTTTTAATGGTAATAATTGAAGGACAAATCAGATGGCTCATCTGATGTGGGTACCATCGCTTATTAAAAGAGAAAAACTTCGTAGGGTATGCAAGGAACACGTTCTACAATGTCCCCCCTGTGTCCATTGACCTGAATCAGGTGAATTTCAGTCAGGTGAATGTTTTGCTTGTAATAACGCCGGGAACCACGCCCTTTAGACCGGATCTCAGCAATGCTGCTTACTTTCCCCGAACGGGCTCTGTCACAAAAAGCTACATCACTGTTATCATTCTTCGATTATCAATGGCCCACTGCTTCGCACAAGCCTTACCTCTCATAGAAAAGAGAGAAGATTATTTAATTATGCTACTTCAACGTTGTTTAACAGGCTGGTGGAAAACTCCATTACTCTATTTGTTTTGATTTAATTATACTACGACAATACACGCCTCGCCATCTAGCCCCATAGTAAGCGTAGCTTGCGTTTGGGGTACTGAGATGAATGATTAGTATTTATATGAATAATATACATAAATACTTATAATATACATATAAACACCGAGACACTGGAAAACATTTATGTTCATCACACAAACATTGTCTAGTTGTGGGAATCGAACCCACGGCCTTGAACTCAGTAAGCATGGTCGCTGGCCACTGTGCCAATCGGCTGTTTGCTGTCTCACTACAAATTATGGATAAGTAGGACAAAGACCTCGCTTCCAAAAGGCCTCTTCAGCAGCATTTGTCTGTTATCTATATTCCCGTGTAATTTATGGAGATTAGTTTGGGGAACTGGCCGACCTAAAAATAGGCGAACTGAATAATTTCTCAATTTCTGCAAACTTAGCGGTTACACCCTGCTTGCGATTATTGTTTCACAGGAGTGATCTCTACAAATGTCTGTTTTGTTTTCTAAACCTGACAGAGAAAATCTTCTGGAGTTTCTAGTTACCTTACTGACAAAGACGTGCCGCTAAGCGATCTAGCGTTCCCATACGATGTCGCGTTGAAACCAATTAGGGGAATAATATAACTACCATACCCCTAAAATGGTTACTGCATCATCACTTAATTAAAACAGGTAGGATTGCAGACAAGGGCTAACTTGTAGTGGAATAAAACAAAATAAAAAAACAATTAACTATTGCGTTTGCGCAGGATCAGTTTTAATCGGATTTTAAATAATTGCATAATAAAGTTTATAGTAAATAATTGTCACGCTATAATATATCAGTAGCGTGATACAATTCGTTAATACACTCTGAAGAAACTTAGTCGGTTTAGAAACTAAGTAGTTACACATTTATAATATTAGTTTAAAATTGCAAAATTAAGTGATAAATAATCCCCGGTAAGTCGGTATTAGAAAATATTGTTTAAGTAGATAATAATAATTTGTCGGCTTGGGCAGTGGGCAGAGACCGTCTGAGTGTCTGGGTATTTATGTATATATTATTCATAAAATTATTCATCAGTCATCTTGGCAACCAAAACATAAGATGTGTGTACTGTCGTAGTATATTTATTTATTAAATTAATTAATCTCTCCCAGGCCATGCAAGCGAGTCTCATCTAAATTTGTATGGCGACTTAGCAAACATAAATTTCCTGAAGGCACTTCAGCCTAACCCAGTAAACTACTAAGCACCTGGCAAAGGCCTCTGGGACGAGATAACGACGCCTGAACAAGCTCTCCGCTTGATACACGGACTGTAATTATATATATATAACTAGCGACCTGACTCGGCTTTGCACTGGTAGATGTTTAATATAAAAACTACTTTTTGTGTCTTAAATATAAAAATTAGAAATGATACGCTGTCGGTAATTTTTGGAGGCATCATCAAGTTCTACAACATTTCTTTCAACTTATAATATTTCTCATTATTGCGGCGTTCTTAAAAAAAAATGTTGTTTGCCAATTTTTTTTTAAGAACGCCGAGAACGAACGAGAAATTATTTTACTTAGCTTACAAATCCAATCTGACTACAACGAAAAAGTCTGTTCGATTGGTATACAGCCTATGACACTCACAGATACTGTAGTTTTCTGTTGGTAAGACATTTTCAAAATCGGTTCAGTAGATCCAGAGATTACCCTCCACACACTTCACAAATTTTACCTCTTTATGATATAAGTATATTTCTATTGTGTGAAGCCTGAAGAGAAAATAATAAATTTATTCTTCATGCTTCACACTTCTACTCAACCAAGCTGATTTATCTGTCATAAGAACTAAACAACCTTAAATTTCGACATGTGCCTCCTTTATTTCGGTTTTGGGATATATTTTCTTGATATTATAATTATTATATAATTCTTAGCTCTATACTTAATTTACCAAAATAAAACTTAGATAATATTAATATTACGTGATTATACACTATGCATTTTTCATTTGAGCGAAAATAGAGAGAGAAATTGGGTCATGAAGGACAAGCATATAAAAAAGTGCTCTATAACGTTGCTCTACTTTATCGGCACACATTTTATGTTTTTTTTCACTCTACTTCACATATACGGTATTTAAATATTGAACTATCATAATTCCTTAATATTTCATAGCACGAAACATGCGTGTTGATCAAATGTACACATTTCAACAAAGATCATTTTTGTTATGAGATAATGAACTCAACGGGGCTCTTAGACTTTTTGATTTTTTTTTCTTTTTTATAGTAACAATTGACGGTCCAAGCAGATTTCCCAGGAAAATCATCGCCTATATACCGACATTTCACATCGAACACGTCTTGTAATCATCATATTAAGGAGAAGTTGCGAAGCCTCTTTAGCCTGTTATTACACCGACAACCGTGCCCTTCAGACCGGAACCCAGCATTGCAACAATGCTGCTCAGCCGCAAAAATAAGCAACCCGGTAGTAATACCCCGAACGAGCTATGACACAAGAAGCTCTTCTAGGTACTACAAAAAACTAATTTACTTTTTAACCATAACGTATGATAGCTCAACACGTTATGGAGGAAAGGTAAAAACAAGATCTCAATATTAAGTCACCCATCGAGTTAACGTCAAGGGTCATGTTGGCTTAGCTGACATAATCAACTAATGTAAGCTGTCACAATTAAGCAAAACTATACACAACAATATAAATAACCATATCTTAAACAATTCCCACAGTGAGGCAGTAGGATTTATAGCTTAGACCTTTCACGCTTTACAATTATAATATAAAAGCAGGTTCTAAGTAAGTACACCTTTAGTATAAAAGTAGGTTTAAAGTAGGTAGGTATTTGTTCTCGCTCTTGTTGTCTCCTAATCCTAAGGTTGCCTGGCAGTGATCTCTTTAAAGCGATAAGGCCGCCTTTTGTATTCTACTACAGATTTTGTGTACTCTCTATTCGTCCTTTATTTTCCTAACTGTGTACAAATAAAGAGTTTAAATAAATAAATAAATAGGTAATTATACCATCCTCTTACATGGTTATGATTATAAACCTAGTTACAGAGTAAAGTAGAAACCAAACCAATCCCATTTCCGGGCAAAGGATCTACCCCCTATCCCTTACAGGTTAGGGAATCTTAAGCAGTTCTGTGCCACAAGGGGCCTGCGTACACTATAATATCGTAATACGTACGTAATATGGTTGTAACTTCGTATTTAACAATGAAAGCAGGTGGGGTTTGTGGCACGCTTAAAATTAAAGACCGACTCAACTCCACAAACGGTTGTAAATTTGTCCGAATAATTTCAAGGTAGCTACGATATTTCACAGCAGTCGGGAATTTTATTAAACACCTGGGCCCAGCCGATCCCTCAGGATCCGTTTGTTATGGATCCGTTATATAAAATCACTTTTGTGTCTGTTACCTGAGTACGCTATCTATATTCTACTGATATTTTGCAGATACGCAAAAGGTAATGAAATGAAATGGAAAAAATGATATGAACGTTTCCAAAACATAACAAAATAATAAACAAGAATTATTAAAAACAAATAATAAACAATGCAATAGGCGCCGGCGGCAATAAAGAAATGAAATTGAATTGGAAAATAAACACAAATAACATTAACCAATGTTGGTAGATTATGCATCAAATATGGTTGGTTATATTTTATATGACGAAAAACGAGTGTAATAATTTTCTCTTTCATTTCTCAGAAAATAACTGTCCCATTTTTGCCGTTTTTCCAATGTATACTCGTTATTAGTGCCTTGATTATTTTGCCCGGTTAGAGTAAAATTTACTAATGACTCTTTGTAATTTAAACTGGGCATTTTAAATTATTAATAATAAACCAAAATGTAAAAAAAATAGAGAGAGGCGCGACGGCTTTTTTTTGCGCACCAAGGTAAACCGATATTCAGACAGCGCTGATAATCATTCGCTGCATACAGTCTGTATTAAAAATATATATAAAGAGAAAGTCGGGGGTTATTAGAATTTTTAATTTATATATTATTTTTGTAAAAATTCGTATATTATAATTATTAAATATATATTCATTTTCTTTCGTCAAATAAATAGATGTATTAAAAACGGTTTCAAAGGGTACATAGCCAATATAATAAACATTGGTTATCATGATTGGTCAAATTTGGTTCCAAACGGGCCAGCTAAGTTTAAGTCTGAAATAAACTCATATACGCATACAATCACGAAAGTGACAAAGATTTTGTTACGTCTATGTTGCAATATAAATATCTTCTAGAAGATCTGGACAAAGAAACTATAATATTAATGTTTCAGGGGTATTCGTAACGACTCCTTTGTTTGTGCTAAAAAAAGATGCAAAAGCGACTAAAACCAGGACCTTTTGTTCACGCAAAAAGTTATTGAAGCGTAGATAAAACAATCTCACTTTACGACCGCGAATTTCTTTTATTATACGTCCCTTATCCTTAATGATAAAAAATATCGGATAAAGTGTTGGGCTTAATGTGTTGAAAATAACCCGGCCATGTACGGTAGACGCCGGGATAAGGCGGCGGATTTTAGGGTTGTGACCTATTTCCATTCGCAGGGTGCTTCCCGGGCAGAGCTGGCGTTCTATTGACCCACATGTACGCAAGCTTTGACGTCAGAGCTCGCGATGACGTCACAGAGCTAAAGGCTGCTCTTTGTGTGCGGCTATTGTGTACCGATAGCATTTTCATAATAAGTAGTATAATAAGTATAATTCAGATCGGTTTGCTTAATTAAGGGGGAAATGGAGTGTAACATTATGGCTTAATTTTGCCATTAAAATTAATTCCCTTGGTAAGAATGTTAATTTTCTCTTAAGCATTATAATTTTAAGCATCGATAACCAAAATGAGACCGTTAAATGTTAAGACCATCCTGTAATTTTTTGACGTGAAACTTCTTTAGAATCGTTGCGAATTCAAACTCGATGAAACGAAAAAATAAGTCCATAGAGACACAAACACATAAATGTATAGGACAGAGTGAGATAGAAAACATTAAACATTTTTATACATTTTTGTACCATTTGTGTTACCATGGAAACTAAATAATAAACGTTACATTTATCCTAATAGTTCTGTTCCCTACATCCACCTCAATCTCTCGTAGGCTACTTTTCAGAAGTTACACTTCTGCCGTGTTGGAATTTTTAAAGTAGTAATTATAGTGAGAATAAGAAGGCCCATTGGCGCAGTTTGCAGGGATCCTGCTTTCTGAGTCCAAGGCCGTGGGTTCGATTCCCACAACTGGAAAGTGTATGTATGATGAGCATGAATGATTTTCAGTGTCTGGGTGTTTATATGTATATTCTAAGTATTTATGTATATTATTTATAAAAATATTCAACAGTCATCTTAGTACCCATAACACAAGCTGCGCTTACTTAAATAAATATAAAAAAAATTATTGTTCGTCAGATGGCCCACCTGATAGTAAGAGGATTACCGCCGTCTACAAACAGAGCAACATAGAGTGACGCCCTTGATACCTGAGGCTTAGGTGATAAGCCGCATGTGCCTATAATAACACCGGCCACAAAGCCTTTCAGACCGGAACTCAGCAATGGTGGGGGGCGATAACACAAAAAGCTCTACTACTACTGGAATAACACAAAAAGAAACGATAAATAAATATAAAAAAAAACAGCAGTCTATATATGAATATATACACGTATTTCTATATTATGTTGTCTGCTGAAACGGGTTTTTAAATAGAGCTATTTTTACAAGCTTTTATTCCTTTACACCTGTCCTAGTGTCTATTTGTCTGTGATCAAATCTAGCAAGTTCAATTTGACCCACTTCCTGGTTTCTGGTTGAGCTGAAATTTCGCATGCAGGTCTAAATCGGATGACAATGCAATTTTATGATCATAGAGTCATGTGTTTTTAGAGAAGTATTTCAAGAAAGTTGTGATTACTTTGATTTCTATACTAATATTATAAAGAAGAGAGATTTTTTGTTCGTTTGTTTATAGGCTCTGTTATTACGGAACCGATGTTAACCATTTTTTTACAAATAGTTTTTAGTAAGTTAAATTATATTGAAGTAACATAGGTTATGATTTATTTTCAAAAAGTTAGAGAGTAAATTGCAATAATGTACCGAAATTGCGATTTTGGATTACATTATTGAATATATTCATAATCTGCAAAAAAATATATTTAACTATCATATTTTGTGTTCCATAAGATAAGATCGCCAGTCCAATCAAATTTTTTCAAATTTTCAATTCTGGGCATCGAACTCACACCCTCGGGCTCAGAAAGCAGGGTTACTGCCCACTGTGCCAATAGGCCGTCAAAGTTCTAAGTTATCGAGCATTAAAACGCATTACGCGTTAGCTTATATATTAATCATCTTACATTTATAAATGCGAAATTTTATATGGATGTTTGTTACTCAATCACGCCAGGACGACTTGACCAATCTGGATGAAAGTTAGCACAGAGATTTTACATTAAAAGTAGCTGTGGCTACTAAAGCTACTCGGATCACGAAAAAACTGAACATTCAACAAGCTTTGAAAACGTAATTGTACATTTTTCCAATCAGTAATCCTTTTTCATTTTGTAAGTTACTTTTCTATATCATGGGTTTTCCAAAACACATTTTCTGATTAAAAGGTACTCTATCGAAAGTACGGCGTTCTACATGCAAATCTTCATAACGGTCGTTTGAGTGGTTAAGGCGTGAAAGTGTTATAAACAAAGAAATATACCTACAAAAAAAAAGTCATCTGCTAAATATAGGCCGATCACAGAACCAACATGTTCCTACTCCATTCTCAACCTGGTTGATTGATTGATTGTCTGCCGGCCGACCATTCAAAATTGTGCTGACCAGTGCGAGGTCTCCATTTCAAAACAGGTCTGAACTAAGGGTCATAGGTTTTGCCTCAGACCTGACATGCCCATTGCCATTCAGGTTCTTTATACCTTGGGCATTATCGGTGAATTTCGTACTGCTTCTGAACCGATACGAAACCTGACCTTTAGAGAGATTTCTAACACAGTTAGCTATTAACATGTTACTCATTATTTCATTACTATGATGAAGTTGTGTCGAACATAAAAAAATAAACCCTCGAATGGTATTCAAATAAATGAATCGCATCCCTTTATAAGTTTTGTTTATTGAATGTTGAAACGCGTAATTTCAAGGGATGAAGTGCTGTTCATTTTCATTCCATAATGTTTTTTATTCATGAATTATTTGTAGCAGAATATTATGAAGTTTTAGAAACACTTTTAGTTTTTTTTTGGGGTTCATATAAATTTGAAAGGTTCTTTGGGTATTACAGTTACGAGGGTACTAAGATATTTTATTTTGTATTAGCTGCTGTTCGCATTAGCCTGTTACTAACCTTTCTTTCAACTAACTCTTTACCAAAAATCAAGTCGATTGGTTGCTTAGAAAAGTAAGCATAAACCAACGATGAAACACACTTTCGCATTTGTTCTATAAGTGTAAGGTATAGTAAGTATCGATTTCTGAGGTTGTTACTATGTTAAACGCATCCCTACTAATATTATAAATGTTTATATAAGTTTGTTTGTTACGCTTTCACGCTAAAACTACTTAACCGATCCTCATGAAACTTTGTACACATATTTGTGTTAGAAGTATTATAGGATACTTTTTATCCCGACATTAAGCTCGGTTCCTTTGGGGGAGGGGGTGAGTGTTTGACGATTTTACACCATAACTCTGACAAATTATATCCGATTTAATTAATTATTTTTGTACTATAGTTCCTCTTTAGTACAAAAATAATTGGTATGTGTATGTATAATAATAATATGTGTTTAATTTTGCCCAAACTCTGGTCGGAGATAGAGGACAGAACTCCTCAGCGGACAGCAGCAAACCCCTCATTTAAGGCTTAGCGATACTGAATACTTAATTTTTTTTAGAACTACAACTAAGTTTAATGTCCCATCAAAAAACAAACGCAGACGAAGTCGCGGGCAACGGCTAGTTTTTTTTTTTTTAATTCTTTATTTATTCGGGACTTTTCTTAACAATAAGAATGTCAGCCCCATCGTTCCCTTTACAAAAATTGTTACTTCCTTTCTCTTATCTTAACTTAAAATCTAATAGCATTCTGGCTACCTCTGAATAAGGTGCCGCCAGGATACTTTGCCAAATCCCCACATCTATCAGATTTTAATAAGATATCCAAATTTGTTTAGAGGAACATGCCCAGCACGCAGTCTCAACGCCATCACAACTTGTTGGCGCTTCAATCAATGGCTAGTTAACTATAAAAGAATAATGAAGCATAACATCATAAAGCAGTCCTAGGTCAGGGATAGTGATCTAGTGGCACGCTATTGATAGCGTGCCACGAGTTTGAGCCCAGCCTTCCTGAGGGAATTAGAATATACCGTTCAAATATTTTGTAAAGCTCGCAAATTATAAGCATGCTCTATGCTTTTTTGATTTCTCACCTAGTTAAAAAATATATTCGCGCTTGTTGTCTGCTACTATAGCATGAACTTTTATTAATAATATTTTTATAATTTTTGACGTGACAACGTCTTATAATTTAATGGAGCCGGCTGCACGCGGCGTTACCTCGTTCTGAGGCGTTCCATTCAAGGCTTGAAGTGCAAGCGAGAGCGCGGAACGAGCGGCAAAGAGGCACAGTCGGCCTCCGCGTTCGATAATGTGAATGTGGTGTCAATTGTTTATAGCAACGATAATATCTATCAAACAAATAAAATTAAAGTTTTCTTTTGAAAAATGCAACCATTCCATCAGTATTTACTTACGACGTTGTCACGTTCAACTATCGTCAGTAAGCCGACTTTACAGACAACCAATTTTTTAATTAGTGTCTTTACCTACATTTGGAGGATTCATCAATTTTATAAATTTAAAATGCATATAAAAAATTTCTAAAATAAAAATAAATTTATAAAAATAAGGATTTGAACCTGTGACTAGCTAGAGCTAGAGCTCAGGCCGCGATTGCCCGAGAGTCGCATGTTCAAATCCTGTCGGTTCCGAAAATTTTTATATGCATTTTAAATTTATAAAATTTAATTAATCACATATAGGTAACACTCGATCGTAGAAGAGATCACAGAAGTAAGCGTAGCTTGTGTTATGGGTACTAAGATAACTGATGAATATTTTTATGAATAATATACATTAATACTTATAATATACCTATACAACACGTATAATATACTTATATAATACACCCAGACACTGAAAAACATTCATGTTCATCACACAAACATTTTCCAGTTGTGGGAATCGAACCCACGGCCTTGGACTCGGAAAGCAGGGTTGCTACCCACTGCGCCAATCGGCCGTCAAATATAATGATGCTGCATAAGTGTATCTGTCTGGCTAGAAGATATCCTTTTTAATTCCTATTGTGCGATGAAAGTTATGTAAATAAAAAATTCAAGCTCGCCTCTTTCGCAGAGTCGCGATAGCAAAGCTTTTTTTTCGACGTATTATATAATGTTTTTTAAATATTCTGGAATATTTTGTAAGTAATCACGATACTAATCAGGAACTAGCATTGTTTTTGTGGGTATATTTCTTTGTTTGTAACGCTTTCACGCCTTAACTACTTGACCGACCATTATGAAGATTTGCATGTAGCACGCCGTACTTTCCATAGCTCCACGCCACGCCACATTTCCTTTCAGCTAGAAAAGGTGTTTCCCCGATCCAATGATATAAAAAAAAATACTGATTGGCAAATTGTACAGTAACGTTTTCGAAGCTTATTAAATATATACTCAACTAGCTGTTGCCCGCAACTTCGTCCGCGTTATGTTTCTTACAAATTCCTAAGGAACCATTAGTTTTTTCCTGATCCGAGTAGCTTTAGATGCGCTAAAGCTACTTTTTAAAAGTAAAATCTCTGTGCTAATTTTCATCCATTGGTCGAGTCGTACTAGCGTGATTGAGTAACAAACGTCCATATAAACTTTCGCATTTATAACAGTAACATGACTAATATATGAGGTAAAACGTGATGGGTTTTAATGCTCGATAACTTAGTACTTTGACGGCCTATTGGCGCAGTGGGTGGGTGTGAGTTCGATGCTCGGAACTGGAAAATGTTAGTTTAATGAACATTAGTGTTTTATGAATACATACATACTAATAAACACTCAGACACTAAGTCTGCTACGCTAAGCTACGCTTACATTGGGCTAGATGGTGCTTTGTCGTAACATATATATATACTACCTGTTGCCCGCGACTTCGTCTGCGCCTGATTTTGTTTTTGATGTGGCATTAAATTTAGTTGTAGTCCTAAAAAAATTTAAAGTATTCGGTATCGCTAAGCCTTAAATGTGGGGTTTGATGCTGTCCGCTGAGGAGCTCCCTCCTCTATCTCCAACCACAGTTTGGGCAAAATTAAATACATATTATAACCTTTATAGTACAAAAATAACTATTTATATCATATCATTGTCGGAGTTATTAGTGTAAAATCGTCAAAAACATTCATCCCCTCTCCCAAAGGAACCGAGCTTAACGTCGGTATAAAAAGTATCCTATAATACTTCTAACACTTCCAAGAATATATGTACAAAGTTTCATGAGGATCGGTTTAGTAGTTTTTGCGTGAAAGCGTAACACACAAACTTACATTGACATTTATAATATTAGTAGGGATATACGACAAAGGTGGTTTTTATTTCTCATTTGGTCCTCGGTTAAATTGTGGCTCTTTTCTCGGCAAAATATCTTAAAAGCCTGCATAGTAAATAACGTATGCAGAAACACGAAATGACTGGATTTAAATACACGCCTCCATTAAAATTAATGTGTATTTTATGAATATCACTTTATGACGGAGTCCAAACTAGAACACTCAGGCTGAGGAACGTGAGTGTTTGAGGCGCAATAAAACAATCATGAAAGTATAAATGCATTGCATAATTTTGTATTTTATATGTTCCGCTTGACTTTATCATGGTTAAGACAAAAATCCTTGAGTACCTTGATTATGTTTATTTTTATTATCTATATGTTCATAAGTAATTATGTATGATTGAGTATATATTAGTTTATTATTTTATATTTATTATATTTTTCTTATTTGTGCAATTTTATTTTATGTATTTGTTTTTAGCTATTTGAATGTAGGTTTACAATAATTTTATACCACCTGTCCACTCTCGCTCATCTTGTCCTAATTCAAAGGTTGCCTGGCAGAGATCGCTACTAAGCGATAAGGCCGCCTTATTCTTTTTTTTTCCTAACTTCATAGTGGTGTACAAATAAAGAGTTAAATAATAATAATAATAATAATAATAATCATCTTATAAAATGATTTGTGTTCCATATAAAACTTTATTTAGAATGGAAAGCATTGAACGCAGTTCGCAGCACGCACTCTTTGGCAAAGTTTACTGGCATTTAATTATTCTAGCAATCATAGCTGAATAGAAAATGATTAATATAATATGATAATAATCATCAAAGCCTACCAAGCCATGTGCTTGACCATTTTGACGTGACAACGTCTTATAATTCGATGGAGCCGGCTGCGCGCACGAAAAAACATGACGTATGCGGCGTTACCTCGCTCTGAGGCGTTCCATTCTAGGCTTGAAGTGCAAGCGAGAGCGCGGAACGAGCGACAAAGAGGCACAGTCGGCCTCCGCGTTCGACATCTGTCTCTCTTCTACTTGAGTGAGCGATGCGTCCGCGTGGACAGCTTCTATACAATAAAACATTTACATGTTTTCGGCAAGGATGAAGTGCAGTGAAAAGTGAATGTGGTGTCAATTGTTTATAGCAACGATAATATCTATCAAACAAATAAAATTAAAATTTTCTTTTGAAAAATGCAACAATTCCATCAGTATTTTCTTACGACGTTGTCACGTTCAACTATCGTCAGTAAGCCGACTTTACAGACAACCAATTGCTTTTTGTATAGCGTGAACAGTCTAAGATATCAGTCCCTCACTTCTGTTAGTTAGGAGATATTTGCCCAGCAATGTATCTTTAATAGACAGATAAATATATAATTCATAGGCTTTGAATTTTGGAGATGACGAAATCTATCACTGCCTTTCGATGAGTAATTACAAAACTAATATACAGACACATGCGGCTTAACACCTAGACCTCAGGTTGAAGGACACAGAAAAAAAAACTAATATACCAACAGTCATAAACCGTGAGAAATAAAAATAAAATGTTGTATTATGGTGCTATAAGCCAAAACAGTAATCCACAGCGATTTTATGCTAGGCGACGCGATGTCTTCGGAGCACTTATCCCTAATACAATTCAACCATGTCGACTGGACGTATTATACACAGAGTAAATATAAATAGAGATAAGTCAGTCTGATTGTTTGTTTATTTGTTACCTATGTTTGGCTCAACCACTGATTGTTTAACTTCGGTATCTAAATAGGTAGGTATTATCCTATGGTAAAGGTAGAAACATAGAAGACGACCGAATCTATAAAATATATTTTGTTCCATAGCATAGCAGCAAAACCAATAGCAGGAAAAAGTAAATCCCGTTGTATTATTAAAAACTGGCATAGCAACTTTATGGATATCAGAACGTACGTACTAAGAAGACATGCATTGTAGAGAAAGAACTATTGAAACTCGTTACTCTTACGTCTTGTTACTGACAAAGTAAAAGATACCGTAAAGGCTGCAAGTAATTACATTTCCACACAGAAAGTTCCTTGCAAAGCGCTTCACTTCCTCGTTTCTACATTCCTACTTATACAGTACTAAGATTTCGAAAGCCTTCCGGGCTTACGGAAATATAAAAATTGTTAGGTATTGGGCATTTCAATATCCTCTCAGTATAGTTCCGCGATGGTTGTTTTTAGACTCGTTTACTATTTATCACAATGGAGGCCTATAATCTAAACGCTTCAATACCAAACTAATGATAATAAACCCCTACCCATTATTATCGAGGAGTGAGGTATTGCGTAGGCAAAATGTGATCTTCTGCTGCAACCAAGGCATGTTTGTGGAGGGTCATGATTTTTTTGTTATTTTTCTGTTATTAAGTGTTCAGGTTCACGAGACGAGTTTAAGGTGCTGGCCACGGACACATGAGATTTCCCCAATTTTCGCAATAAATTAATTTATAGGTGGACACGTCGCCGGTCTCCGCTGCCCCGTGGTATTCTACGTATACAACGTGTTATAGAATTATCAAATAATACTGAAAGATGCATAAGTATATTTCATAAGGAATCACCCTGTAAAAATATTAAATCAAAAGGAGCATATTTATTTTTCCATATAAAACATTATAAGTGTTTACTTATGACAGCCCTATTGAAGATAAAATACCGAAACGTGCATAGTACCTACGCTACGCGACGCGTACCTAAAAAAGTGACTAGAGTTACATGATTTTAATTTTGTTTGTGATATTAGGGCTGTATCTGATTTCGTTCAGTAAAAACTATAGCAGTGGTTTACTTAAAAACTATTAGGTTTTCGGTTACACAGATAAGCTTCAGAGACATTACAGATTGTAACTCTAAAGCCTGTATTATTTCAGTTTTAATTTACACGTTGCATATATGTACATTCATTTGTTTTAGTCAGATAAATAACAACTTAATGACTTAAATATCTATATCAGATGGGAATATATCTAATGAGTGAACAGAGATATTCATCTAACTTATCCGTCTGAGACATCGCAATAAAACACTCTAGAAAAAAAAAACATTATGACGGAATGTTTAATCGCGAAAGAGTGTAAAGCGCACGCAGATCGGTCTCCTTTTGGGCGCTTAAATGACACTTGTACACTAAAATATATATAAAAAAGCCGCCATAGTTATAAAACCGTACCCTTACATCGGGGTTAATCACAAGTGTATATAACACCCGGTACCCGATGCAAAATCGTTTTTGCATCTTCTTGCTGCCACTTTATAACCTTCGCATATTTTATTCCTATTGTTTTTTGCATCATTTTTAGCAATGACGGCAGTTCAGAATACAGTTGTTACCACCCCTCTTCTTCCCGCGGTTGTCGTACGAGGCGACTAAGGGAGTATAACGGAGAGCGGGTAGCAGCGTTTTCCCTGCTACTACCATCTACTGTGATCCCCAATCCTGTGGTGATTGTGGGCAATTCCTCCAGCTGGCCTTTAGTTCAGCTGTGGACTTTAATAGGCTGTTGTTGATGATGATGATTATTTTTTAATAAATATTGCTGTTTTTGAAAATGCTAGGCCAGAAAAACGTTAAACCGTTAAAACATAAAGAGACATAAATAGGAGGCTATTTATGTCTCTTTCGCTAATTAATCTGTAATACCTAGAAAGGGCGAGTCCCAAGTAGCTTAAGCTCCGATGAGCTGAAAACTACGTTCGTCGCAAATCATTCGTCTTTTTTCATTCGGCAACTAATGGATTCCAGAGTGAAACAAGCGAAAATAAAATTTCTCCGCCCGATGCTCCGTAGTGATTTCTCTTTTGAAGATGGAAATCCATTTTGTTTTTTAATCTGTTGCACTCGTTATTTTTAATTTGACGTCGCTATGAAAGAATGCTTTGTATTGACAGTAACGCCTCGTACTTCTGAATGAGCTGTCGGATAATATTTAACTGATATTTAACTCTAACTCTAACTTAATACCATCTTCTATAACTTTATATTAGTCTAAGCCTAACTCAACCGATATCGAGCTAAGAACATGCTTTTAAGTTTGGTACCAAGTATAGATTACTGTTACTTGAGAACCTGATATGAACTAGATATTGGTTTATGGATGGAACGATCCTTGTTCTACTTTAAAGGCAAAGGCTCTTTCCCTCATTCGTTTAAGGAGAAGTTTAACTCATAACAAAAATTCTTTAATCAATTTAATTAAATACTATGAGCCGCTAACCTCTACACTCGATGGCTGTTTACATTTACTTTCGATTAAGTTAAATAAAACATCGACAAGCGTTTGCTATAATGTAACCTTTATATATTTTGTTTTGAAAGAAATGCAGTTCAGTAGATATTACGTCTATTCGGTCTATATCAGACAAACTAGTGCACGTCGTACAAAAATCGTACGTTTACAATCATTGTTGACTGTGACGTATGGTGTAGGCGTACGAGTCGTTTTCGACTATCGTAAGAATATAACATCGAAAGTAAATGGACCTTATGCAGCTTGTTTTAGAGTCTCAAATTAGGCACTACTGGTTTTTAGGCTAGCTCCTAAAGGCAGACTAAAATTTAAGAATAAAATAAGACGTTACTAAGAAAACTTTACTGTTGGCACTAGTTAAGCGGTATGAACGTGGCGCATATATTATCACAAGGTGACGCCAACTTTCCGAGTGGCAAAAAATTGGAGAGGCAATAATACAAAAAGAGATCGTAGTCAAACAAAAAATGTGACGTGGAAACCTTGTAGGAAATTTCCAAAGAAAAAACTACAAACGAGAAACTCTCAACACGAGTCGTTATAAATGCAAGACACAATATTACGCTTTCTCTCTATTTGCGAGCTTTTCTCAATTTTAAATTCTTTGTTTACTTATTTCTCGTAGCAGTAAGACATATAACGACCCCAACTGGGAATATGGAAGCTTGCTACGAAATAATGGTATCTATGTATTGTGGTGATTTAAAACAAAGGCAGTTAATGTATTTACTGTGATAATACACAGTAGCTGTTACCCACGGATTCACCCGCGTTGAATATGCTTCGACGTAAATTCCCTCCCCCCGCAGTAATGTTTAGTTTGCTTTATTTAATTACGTATTATCTCCGAAACTATGTTTCTAAATAACAAAGAAAACTAAAATACAACAGTAAAAAACACACTTGTGCTGATATGTGCGTGTTTTTACCTACTTACGTCATACTTTCTATTTGTAAAACACGCGTCTATAGGAAATCCAAATGGATTGAAAGCAAACTTTAAAAACCTCATAAATATATATAGACTATAACAATAATAAACAACATCACGATATATTACAAAACCGTGAAATTGTATAGTTTTAATTACGCGCGTTATCGGCCAATGTTACGGGTTATGTTGCAACAAAGCCATATAACACCCTTATCAAGCCAAGCGCAAAACAACGTCACATGGTTTCAGAAATGTTTTCTTTTTTCTTGATGTTTCTTTTTATTCGTTATGGAATCATTTTATGACTATCCAGGGACACTAGCCGCTTTTAACACACTTATTATAGTGTAATTGCGACTATTATAATAATTTACTTTCTATAACTACTGTTCTCGGTAAAAATTTAGTTTTACAAACAACTAACAAGGATTCGTTTGTAATCATAATGAAAATGTATTAATTGTATAATCTTTTTTCATTATCATTTCAGTACAAACAAACAGGGGCGTCGAAACTGCGAGATGATGCTCACGTAGAGGAGTAACGTGTTATGAAAAACGAAATAAGATTTCTATTAAATGGAATGTTTCAGCAAAATATACTTATAACTATTCCTCTCATAATTTCAATTTATGTCCACTACCGAATAAAGCGAACGATCCGAAATAAATAGAGTTAATAGAGCTAGCTTTACGTGAATATTGCAATTAAAATAAAAGACTTTCTGTAAGCAATTTTGTGAAAAATAGCCTAAGTTTTTGGAGCTTTCGAGTTCTGAAGTGGTCGAGTAATAAATAATATATTAAGAATAATTATTATGTAGAGTTGCGATAGCATGGTATCTAAGGTCTCTAACATCTCCAACTTTTAAGAGTTATGTATATTTTAAGCAAATAAATATCACTTGCCTTAACGTTGAGAAAACATGGGTAACCACGATGTTTTGCCTGTCCCTCAACGTTAATGCCTGAGAGTTCTCCATAATGTTCTCAGATATGTGTGAAGTTTACAAATTCCCACTTGACAATGGTCGACTACGTAAACCCTTCTGATTCTCACAGGAGACCTATGTCTGGTATTTTGCCGATAATAGTGTTGTTGTGATAAGTTTCATTCTTGGCCAATAGTTTGCTATTGATTAGTGTTGCCCAAATTCAGTCTTGGTCTTGCAGTCTTGGTCTTGTTCTTGCGTTTTTGCAAGACCAAGACCAAGAACAAGACCGCGTATTTTTAGCAAGACCAAGACCAAGACTGACCGTGCAAGACTTGAGCAAGAACAAGACATAGCCTGCAAGACTCTTGCGTCTTGCAGCTAGGACTTAGCGCTATTTCACGGAGTAGTTAGGTGTAACAGTTCGGTGTATAGGTAGGTAGGTACGCTTAGGAATTCTATGAGACGCAAAAAACTATATCAAAGAATATGAAAAACTGGACCTATGCGCATTACGACTAATACCATAAACATAGCGAATAAAAAAATATCTATTAAAATCAAACTGAGTGCATGCATAGTTATGTTTTAACCATCGGCACTTTGATAATGCGGCATCAAAGGTTTTGTACTTACTTCTCAAAGAAATTTGCCGCTTTTCGGAAGTACATGGTTATGATACACGCGCCGGCGGCTTCTTTTGAAATCTAAAACAATCGTTGCCGCCGCGCCGAAATCATAACATTTGACACTATTCATGCAAAATAATTTCGAATTTTAAGAGTACCTACAGGTGTTCCAAAGAATAAATAAGTTTCAGATTGGTGATTTTAGATTGGTGGAGGACGCATGAGACAGAGTATCCGATTTTATCGAAAATGGCCCGTGATTTTCTCTCAATACCTGCAACTTCAGTACCTGCTGAGAGGTTATTTTCTAAAGCATCATTAGTAATTAGAAAACATAGAAATAGGTTAAGTGATGAGTCAGCCAGATGGTTACTTTGTATTAATTCTTGGTCGAAAGAATTGATATAAAGTATCATAACCTAATGATAAAGCTGTTGATTTGTGTTGTATTTTATTTTTTATTCAAATAAATGATAAATCGTAAAACTCTTTTATTAAATTTCTTATAAGTTGAGGGTTCAATCTCTTTCTAGACAGATAAGTATTGTTCTTTAAAATACAGTCAAGTTATTGTAATTAATTTGTTTTTTTACATGTTTTAGCAAATGTAAGCTTATAAATCATAAATGTTTATTAAGAAACAGTTACTTCCATGGAAAACGACATATAGGTCAGTTGATTTTTCGAATTTCTTATCAAATCTTCAGTTATTTATTAATCTGCTTGATCTTTACTATGGCTATGTTAATTCAAGCTCACAATGTTCCAATTCTAATACGTTTTTCTAAGATTTAAAGTAAACTTTAATAAATAGTAATAGACTAATAGGTAATTGCAAGACTTGCAAGACTCTTGCTGCAAGACCAAGACCAAGACCAAGACTGGGAGCGCAAGACCAAGACCAAGACCAAGACCAGGTGTATTGGCGCAAGACCAAGACCAAGACTGGCTAAGTCTCGTCTTGTTCTTGCATTTGGGCAACACTACTATTGATATATTGGTTTTATTTGATTTTAATTAGTAAAGACAACAGTTTTCATCGTATTCAATTTATTATTTTCCATTGGGATTACTGTTCCAAACAACAAAAAAAGTAGCAGTGTATTCCTTCGCATATTGCACCGAGTCTTGTATTCCAATTTAGTGAACAAATAAAATGGCTGATTTCATTCGATGCTAGCAATAAACCGTCTAGGCTACATGTATGAACGATGTCCAAGTCATCTCGCAAAAAAATAATAAAGATATATTAATACGAGTTTTGTTGCCAGGAATTTATATTATTTGCCTACAGAATACTTAGTAGGTACTGTAAAAGTTTTATTAATCAATAAAAATCCCCCATGATTGGAAAAATAGGGAATGGAACTCCATGTTCAAATAAACATATTTTTATCTTTTTTTAAATTGAAATATCAACAAGTCTCAATACAAAATAGTTTATAACTTGGGTGATAAAAGGTTTTAACAGGTTTAATTTGATATAGACAAGGATACCTGGCAGAACCCAAAAAACTGTACCTAAGGTAAGTAACAAGCAATTGTTTCTCTAATAGGTTACGACGTACACTATTCATATTACAATGAAATAAGTCAATGTCATGGTCCATTATATACAGAAATAAGAAAGGGAGAAGCACGTATAGTAAAATAGTTATTTTTCTTAGTTATGGTTATTATGTGCATAATAAGACGCATTTTTTTTTTCGCTGTGTTTCGCAACTTTTAAATAGTTTTACTAAAAAGTTAAGACGCATTTCTCCTAAATCTTGAACGTAATAGCGTGGTGGTTAACCCTTTGATCTGTAACATTTCAGTATTTTTATTTAAGTAATATAAATATTGTAACATCCATACTAATATTATAAATGAAAAGTGTGTTTGTTTGTTTGTCCTTTCATTACGCCCTAACTAAGCAACCAATAAACTTTGTTTGCATAGAGCTTGTAGAAAGGAAGGAGAGTAACATAGGCTACTTTTTATCCAATGAAAACAAACTGTTCCCACTGGATTTTGTAAATTACGTAACCTACACGGACAGAGAACGCAGAAAATAGCTAGTTATCTTTAAAATTATATATCACTTGCTTCAACGATGAAGGAAAACATCGTGAGGTAACCTGCATGCAGGTGGGAAGTCTACCAATCCAATATCAGCCAGCGTGCTGGACTATGGCCTTAAGCCTTCTCATTCTTACTTAGCGGAAACCGGCAGGGTGATTACGTATCTCGCGACAGCAATGCGATAGGCGTAAATATTGCAATCACTGCTGTCAAACGTCACTTTTCCATACAATAAATAAACAAAAGTGACGTTTGACAGCAGTGATTGCAAGATTTACGCCTGTCGCATTGCTGTTGTGTGTGCTGGAGTGAACCGGTAATGGGTTACTGATGATTTCTAAAACACACACCTCGGTCTTATGTACGTATGTGTATATATAAATAAAGTATTTATATACGTACATTCTTTTCTACCTCTAATTAGAAATATCTATCATTTTAATAGATTTGTGGAGAATACCTCTATTTAGTAAAATCAAATAATAATATACCATCTGAAATTTCTATCATTTTAATAGATTTGTGGAAAATAACGTTTAAATGTAACAAGTAAAAACGGTACTATAAAGACAAACTTAATTTTTCGCTTGAAAAAATTTTGATTGCTTTCACTGGCAATATCCAAGCTTCAGTGCATTAATCGGTTGGATGGTTAAAAATTAATTAAACACCATTAATGGGCTAGTTATTATTAATAAGCCAATGGGTGGTAGGGATACGCATCGGTGCGTTTTTACGAGTATGCCAGGAAACCTACCAATGAAAAATGCACTGAGAATAACTAAAGGGTTATAATAGCAGCATTGTAATACCTGACTATATAATACGTGTACATAAATTTAACTATATGTTCAGCTACGTATCACGTGGTCCTGTGTTCAATTCCCGAGTCGAACAAAGATTTATATGAATTGGGTTTTTCTGTTAAAAAATCTCAGTACTAGCCTGGATTTTACGAATAAGGTTAGCTTATCACTAATAATCATTTAAGCTCATTAACATAGAGAGCGGCACCGTATTGATATAGCGTGGTGGGCCAATGCTCTGGAATTCTCTCTCCTATGAGTGTGCTAAGTTGTGAACAGTGAGTTTATCCACGTTTCTGATACGCGCCGCTAAGATGTGGAACGCCCTGCCGGCAACTGTGTTTCCTGTCACGTACAATTTGAGTACCTTCAAGGCTAGAGTGAATAGGCTTTTTCTAGGCAAGCGTGCTCCAACCTAGACCTCATCATTGCTTTCTAACGGGCATGATTGTCGTCAAGCGCTGGCCTATCGTTAATAAAAAAAAAAAAAGTTTTAGGCTGAAGATGATGATGATGATAATTGTGTGATCATAAATGATAACAACCTTCGCTGAGTTGTGTAAGGGCTTCATATCAGATCAGATTGGGGTTGTGATCCCGGTGGGGGTAGTGAGGGAATTTATAACTTTGGAATTTTCTTTGGTCTGGTCTGGTGAGAGGATTCGGCCGTGGCTAGTAACCCCCCTACCGATAATTATGTAACTACCTGACTCCCTAACAGATTTTTTGAACAACATTATTTGTTTGTTTGAAAATTTCTTTATTTTGTCAATAAAATGTAACCAATGTTAAACAATAGATATTATAAGTTCTTATTGCGAACGTAAACTAATATTTTGTGTTGTTCAGGCTAACCCACCTTTATAAACATATACAATGAGTAACTAAAAATACAACAACCAAAACCTAACCTTATCACCTACGCAAATATAAACGTAACATGTTTTTTACGAACGCAAGCACATTATTCACACTTATTCGAATAAATTATACTACTCGTATGCTTATAACTTGTACTATCGACAATCACACATATACGTATGCGTAGTTACATAGTTTTTTAAGTAAGAACAAATTTTGATTTTACACTATGTGGGTGGACATAAAAAAAATTGAGTAACGGAATCGGAATAGGAATCGAATGAGGATTCGGCCGTGGCTAGTAACCACTCTACCGATAATTATGTATTTACATGACTCCCTAACAGATTTTTTGAACAACATTATTGGTAACAGTCATTTTCTTATTTCTTTCTAGGTTTTATAAGCGAAAATAACTTAATTATTCCTTCCCCAGAAATTCTAGCATTCGTGCGACGTCCCAGATAATGAATTAATGTGGATATTAGACATGTAAATATTTTATAGTTATATTGAACTCGTTTTACTTCCAGCGATACAATTATTGTATAGTTTAGTATTCTATTGTAAAACCGGCAATGCTATTTTCTAAAAGGCAGTAAAAGTAAAACTTCCATGCATTTCCTGTAGGCAAGCGATTGCCGTGACTCGTCAGCAATGCAAATAATAGCTACTGTAATTACTATGTAAGCCTAACGTTTGACATTGAACTTGTGATATGAAATATTACTGCTTTAGACGTCATTAGTTTTTATGACTCTAAATCCAACTGCTCTGGCATTAGGAAACTAGAAACTTTGATCGATGAATTTTACCATGATTATGTAGGTTTATCACAGTAGTGAGCATCCTTCAGTTGAGGTGATTTCTCAACTAGCGTACGCTCACTACTGAGATCTTGAGATAGTTGATCGTTATGGTAAAGAGTGTAGTAGCTTTGGTACACAGCAGTTGATTTATATAATAACAGCGAATTATCTCGCCAACTTACGCGGCGCAGCTTGGTGGGCCTAAGCAGTAACTTCCTAAAAGTAGTTCAGTCATCATAAATTAATTTTTATATTTTTATTAAAGTGTAGATGGGAAGAAAGAAGTTTTATAAGCATTCGTTCACTGTCAAAGCTACTGAATTGTGGAATGCACTCCCATTGAACATAAGACAGTCGAAGTCATTGGGCATATTTAAAAATGCTGTAAAGGCTCATTATCTCGCTCAGTAAAGACGACTATTATTATTTATTTATCTACTCAAACTCATATATAAGTATTTATGGTATATTAAGATATGTATTAGTATATTTATTTTTATATTTATCAATAGTATTTTTTTTTGTTTATTTCTGTAGTCTGGTTTATGTATTAGTATGTAGATATTCGTATGTATGTACTAAATAGTGTACCCCACCTATTTGTTTTCTTTTTAGTTTTCCTAATCCTAAGGTTGCCTGGCAGAGATCGCTACTTAGCGATAAGGCCGCCTTTTGTATCCTGCTTCATTCTTCATGTGTTTGTTCTTTTTTTGTCTCGTTTTTCTGAGTGGTGTTACAAATAAAGAGTATAAATAAATAAATAAAAATAAGAACTTAAACCATTTATAATAAGCGAAAAACATATATGTAATTTTTGTTCATATTTCCGCCTAAATAGTTTTCCGCTTTACACGATTCAGTACAATTTTTTTGATCGAACAAAATGTCAAAGTAAACGAAACGAAACTTTTGCTTTGTTATTTAGTGAGATAAAAATTTCTGTTTACTAGACATTACTAAGTATTTAAGTTATCTGCTTTATTTGGTTGGTCTAGTTGTTGGTATGTTCAACTGCGGCTCATGAGGTATAAGGTTCAAATCCCCTGGTCAAACTTGAGGAAAAACTAAACCATCCCTCCTATGAGAGGAGACCTGTGCCCAGAAGTGGGCTAATATAATAGCTTATGATCTTTTTCTTTTTCATTGCATACTCTCTACAAAAGTAGATAGAATTTAATTAAATTTTACTTGCTCTAATGTAGGTGTATATATTATTTCAAAACTGCCTTAAAACCAGTTTTGGTTCTCAGAGTAAGTATACTGATGGGTAAGGATCTAGAGTTATTCACTGAAAGAAAACGTACCTACCTAAATTAAGTAATACTTCTTCGAGTGCCAAGTTATAAATATTTTAGCGGGGTAATTTTCTCCCGTTCTGTTATATATATTTACCAGCGTATAGTGCCGATAAACATTTCGAATGTATTGTCTGCCTCGCGAACTATGTTGATGTTTATTTGGAGAGAGCAAAAAAGACAGTTAAGTTATCTTAGTACCTATTTAATACATACTTTATTTAAATACGTAGCTCTAAGTTACTGTATTTTCAGTACAATTTCCCTAACCTAATTCTCTACCATAAAGGGTTGTCTGGAGGAGATCGCCTTAAGCGATCGACCGACTTTTAATTTGTGCCTTTTAAATCTTTTAATTGTGAGTTTCGAACTACGGTAGCCTTGTTTACTAAATATAATAAAAATAGTTAGAATTTTCATTAACAGACATTTAAGACATAGTAAATGTAAAAAAATACTATTATCTTGTTATTTTATTTTATTTATAAATAAATTACGACCACACTAACTTCGCGCTCTAGCCCCAATGTTATGCATACTTAGATAACTGATAAATATCTGTGAATAATATATACATAAATATTTATAATATACAGATACCCGGATACTGAAAAATATTCATGTTCATCAATCAAACATTTTTACAGTTATGGGAATCGAACTTACAGCCTTGGACTTTGAATGCAGGCTCACTTCCAACTGCGCTAATCGGCTATCACGATGATCTTTATCATGATTACTATGTTTATTTTAATCGTTTTTAATTTCTACTGATAATAGATCCGAAAGTTTGTTTTTCGTTTGTTATTTCGTTTAAACGTGCTAATCTTTAGAAGTCGGGTTTTCAAAATGTTTTCTATTTAAAACGGGTGTGGTTAAAGATAAATATTATTTAAAAAATTGGGAAAATATCGCGACGAGTACCTAGGGAGACAAGTCAAGAAGTAGAGCCAAGCTGCAGATCTGGGTTTTGTATATGGAAAAATGTAGTACAAGGAAGAAAGGCCCTTACTGATAAGGCCCTTACCTCATTAGTAAGGGCCCTACAAGTGTATAAACTCTCGCGACGCTGTCTACGCTATTTACATGGGGAGAAGGCGTTGAACTACTTACTGTATCTCTTCGATAATCTGTATACTGCGTGAACGGAGTAGGTACAGGCCTAAACTCCAAGCTTTGTTTGTAAACATTGGAATACCTCTCTGGCGTAGCTGTGGGTGCTGTAGAGTGTGTAAGTAGATTCGGTTAAGTAGGATTTTTCGAGATTAGTAGGTTCCAGGTTCGATCACCAGCTGGGGTAATTTGGAAATTTATAAAATCATAATTTTGTCTGGTCTGGTCTGGTTCGAGGCTTCGCTCGTGGCTAGTTACTACTCTACCGACAGAGTATACTGCCAAGAGATTTAGCGTTATTGTCAATGCCACCATAGTGGTATGGTTTTAATAAAATGGTCAAACCTCTAAAAGGTTAGCCTACCTACCATCCAAGACCGCATCCACATACCACCACGTTACGTTGCAGGAATTTAAAAATACGTTGAGAGAAAGAAAATTATTAACTAAGAACGTTAATATTACATATACAAATAACAGTTCTTCATAAACGCAAGTTTAGACCAGAGCTACAATTCTCTTAAATTAATCTTAAATTGCTTCAAACGGTTTGGTAATTTTAATCAAGTATTACAAAATCTACTAAAGAACTTCGAGAGAAAGAAAATATAATATGTTTTATTAACTCAACGTTAATAAATACTCTAACTAATAACTCTAATAAATACTCTACATACAGCAGTTCTACTATTCTCTAAAAATTAATCCTAAATAGTTTCAAACGGATTGGTATACTTTTTAATCAAGTATTACAAGCACCTTTTGTTTATTTAATATCAACGTTTCTAATAAGTTATTCAGTCCTTTCTAGTCATTCCATTCAGTCTAGTCGGATCCAATATTTTTCATGCAAATTCTTTCATATCATTGAAAGATTTTATTATGAGCCATTGCACAAATAAGGGTGTTCAAAATTCAGAAATAGAAAAAAAACAAAATTCTTTTATTTCAAGTAGGCCTCAACGCCAAGTCTGTCTGTTTGTTGTGACTCTACCACCGGTTCAGAAGGCAGACTCTACCAAAAAAAAGAGGGCAAGAAACTTACAACGCGAAACAGCTGTTCTTTTTAAAAACAATATTATGTATTGTGAGATGGAAGCGGAGCGGTGTTCTCCAAGCAACGTTGTCATTAAGAAATTCATCAATTGGGTAGTAAACTTCGCTGTAATAAATGAGTTAAGACACATTGCTTAAACGTATGAATTGGTAGGTCCAAAAAATATATATTAATGTCTGAGTCAAAAATTTCTTTATCCAAATAGGCATTTAACAGGCACTTTTAGATTCATGTTCCGACTGAGTACTCAAACATGACTAATTTGCCTTTATGCTACCGCTACCGGTAAATGGTTGAGTATACATTTTCGAGTGCTACTATTATTACTTATATATTAGATGTAGCCCGCGACTTCGGCCGCTATTATATGGGCATTTGAAAATCCCGCAGGAAAATTATATTTTTCCGAGATAACATGCGGCCGTTCTTGAGACGTTATCTTTTATTCCCGTCTCCAGGTTCAAAACTATTTCCTTGCAAAATTTCTGCGGAAAATTTGCATTTTTTTTTAAGTTCTGTAGATAACTTGTCCATCTCCAGGAACCAAACTATATGTGTGTTAAATATTTAGTAGCAACAACCAGACATATTTACACATTTAAAATATAAGAATGGACGTTTTAATATCATTTATATTTTTTAGACCATACCGTTTGTTATTTTTCACTTTTAGTCTTATCTAAACCTTCGTTATGATACCCAATACTGTGCGACGTCAGCGCTGATAAAAATTTGCTACTCCAAGAGACGTGCCACTGAATATCTCCGCATATGTAAACTTTAACGATGCCGCCTGCGCCGGCCAATCACCTGAGAGCTAATAAAATTTGATATCTGCAACAAATGTTCCGCTGTACACTTTTAAAATTCATTTTAGTATGGAATATTGTAATTTCAAAACGAAATTATTTTGAATTACTTTAATATTTGACGGCCGATTGCCGCATTGGGCAGCGACCCTGCTTTCTAAGTCCAAGGCCGTGGGTTCGATTCCCACAACTGGACAATGTTTCTGTGATGAACATAAATGTTTTAGTGTCTGGGTGTTTATCTATATATTATAAGTATTTATGTATATTATTTATAAAAATTATTCTTCAGTCATTTTAGTATCCAATGTCACAAGCTACGCTTACTTTGTGACTAGATGGCGATGTGTGTATTGTCATAGTATATTTATTTATATATATATAAAGATCGACAGAAAGACAGAAATAGCAGTAGCTTCTTTTAGTATAAGATATGTACGCTAGTCAGATAAATAACCTAAAGCAGTTGACGGTTTAGCTACTATGTTGAACAAGCTTTATTTATTTATTTATTATTTATTTATACACTTTATTTGTACCCCACAAATAGTAAAAAACAACAATGGACACAACAAAAATAAACTTAAAAAGTAGGATACAAAGGGCGGCCTTATCGCTTAGTAGCGATCTCTTCCAGGCAACCTTAGGATTAGGAAAACCAAGGGAAACCGATTGGTGGGGTGTATTATTATTATATACATACTTACGAACAATTACACACTAATACTTATCAAGATTACACATAAAATACTAATAATAATAAATATAAGCAAGCTTGAGTGGCGACTGTTTTTTTTTTTGTAAACATCTTTTTTATAGTTATAATTGATAGTAAATGAAGAACCATACCCCGATAAGCAATGCAACAATGCGCAGGGCATGCAAAAACATGCCCTACAAAGTGCCCTGCGTCCATTAATCTGAGGCGCTAAGCCACATGTACCTTAAGTAATTATACCGGCAACAACGCCCTTTAGAACCGAACAAAGCAATACTGTATGGCCGCAGAAATAAGCATGGAGGTGAAAATTCTCCGGGCGAGGTCACAAAGAGCTCTATTACTACGAAACATTATCGCTTAATATTGTGTTTGAAAACAGTATTCTAGAACAATATTCTAGATATTGGTTATGGTATCTACGTAGTCAGTTAGCGTACACAACACACGCATCTTCTCCTTCTTCTGCTTGCGGCTCATGTTCGCCTGGTACCTGGTGTTACATCGAACGGTCACGATCTATTGTGACGCCGCTATCTAGATCTCCCAGCAAGCATTGGCCGCCGCCTAGAACGGCAGCACTTTATCGCTGAAAGAAATTTAGCATCTTCTGGTTGTATTATATACTTCCCCAAAAGAGTGCTGCGTTTATGCATCAATGAGGGGCAGGAGCAGATCAAGTGCAGCGGCGTCTCCGCAGCCTTTTTGCAGCACACACGCATCTCTCTAATAACTAAAAACATTAAAAGCTAAGTTTAAGAGCGACTTATTTTGTTTGAACGCGCGTGGGATCTCGTAAATTAATATTATAATAGTAAAAGACGTTGAGTCTTCTAATAACAAACTTTACAAAACATAACAAAGAGGTAAGGGTTAATCCGCCATCTTTATGCGGGCCTCAAGTTTCATCGGTAGGATGTAAGATATCCGCGGAACTTTCCTTTTGAATTACAGAGTTGTTCGTCTCTGTTGTTCCAACGACTAAAGTATAGGGTTTCTGGCTTATAGACTTAGGTTTGGGTTGCCATCCTCTCACTAGGATCTCAACTAATATTTGCCGGTACTGAAACAGTGTTTTTCAAGTATCTCTCTACCTAAGGAGCTTTTGTCTATGGGCGGCTTACGAACATACTTCGCTACGGCTCATCGCAATTAATTTCCGTTACCATGAAAACCTAGGGATAAAATGTATAAATGTACCATTGTGTAAAGAAGTAAGCCGATTGGCCAGCGTGCAGCGACTCTGCTTCCTGAGTCCAAGGCCTTGGGTTCGATTCCCACAACTAGAAAATATTTGTGTTATGAACGTAAATGTTTTTCAGTGTCTGGGTGTTTATATGTAAATTATAAGTATTTGTGTATATTATTTGTAAATCATTTCATCAGCATCATCATCTTTTATAAAACCATTAACAGGAATAATGTAAAGTTCTTCTCTCAGAATGAGAAGTTTATAGTCCGCCGAGCTGGCCAAGTGCAGTTCAATAGACTCCACACTCCTTTGAAAACAGATGTTTGGTGAACCCTCAGGAAAGTAGATAGTTTCACGATGTTTTCCGTAAGTACAGTAGTAGTACAGTATGAGATGCGTGCCGGGCATCGAACTCAGCCACTCCGGAGGCCGTAGTCCTGCCTGACTGGGTTATAATAATAATCTTTATTGAAAGGTATAAACCCAGTTATGACTGCTTCCACATCTTTTCCGCTTCAAATTGATTACACAGTAACTGTAATAACTTGTCTTAGGAACCCTCAAAGTAACTATTCCCAAGTATTGGATAGAAGCAGGCGTTACTTTGCGGAATTCCATGTATGTATGTATATGTTATGAAAATTAATCTTAATTTGCTATACTCCGCGAAAAGCAGGAGAATCTGTATGGTGTAATTTATAATTTCTTCAATCCTTATACTCCATAAATGTCAACATATATTATCATACTCTACAAATATTCATTTGTTAGCAATCATTCATTATAAAGTCTACATCTCCTGAGGATGCTCCGATTTCGGAGCGACATGAGCGTAGAGGGTACATTGCCGACGATCTGTTTGGCCTGGAGTATAAGGATTGAAGAAATTGTACACCGCAAATAGGCAAAATTTTCATAATATTATATCTATTTCCAAGATGAAGCTGGAAAAGATTCTCACCTTTGTAAGTAGATAGATAGCCTAAACCGTACAAGTTGACTCCCTCATTTAAACACAAATACCCTAAATGAATATTTCGTAGCGCTTTAATCAAGTATTGTTTATTTATTATTAAGTTTCATCTATTCATTATACAGTCTGCACCGTCTAGCCGTCTCAATATTTTCCATGCAAATGTTTTTACGAGCAATCCACGATATCCGACATTCAGCAATGAATTCAACAGCAATGTATTGCTTTCCATTTAGTTTTTGACGCTGGAATATTTACTAAGATAATACAATAGCTTTATTGCCAGCATTTCATTTACAAGCCACTGTGGAAAGAAAATACATCGTCTGCAGATGAAGCAGTGAGAATCTTGTCTTCGAAATATATTACAAGTTCTATGCTATCCCCTAACAGGCCTAACTAACGTAGACTAACTAATGTATATAATGTTTTATATGATGTGTGTTATTTATAGATAATGCACAACATATTTTCATTATTTATGAATGTTTTTAAAATATAAAAAACAGGGACAGTAAAATCAATAAAAAACAACCCATTTTAAAGAGATTCTCTTTATGTAATTTGGGTTTATTATTTTCACAACTTATAAAAAGAATTATCGTAAACTAACCAAAAATATTGTTTATATCTTTTTAAGACTAAACAAATCTTCGACTTAGGACAAGTAAGAAAAATAGACTGTAAATCGAGCAGTCATTGATTAAAGTGATGATAAGGTATGACAACAAATAAAAACATTTTTCATATAAATTAAAAATAGGAGTGATGGCATGAATTTGTTAAACTTCAGGCTACATGCTTTGAAATATGCTCGTGCATGTAAAGTTTAACGATATCAGCGTCCAATCACCTGAGAAAAGATAAAATTTTATAACAGCAACAAATGTGTTGCGAGGTAAACTTTTGAATATGTTTTGTAAAATTATCATTTTAATTTGTTTTAAAATATTACCGAAATAAGACATCGCCAGTGACAATCTACCGACTCACCTATATTTAATAATAATTTCGCATGTACTTGACACCTTGTCCCCAAAAAATGTTATTAACGCCAAGTAACGTAAGGTCTGCTTCTATACACGGATTTATTTTTATTCATCGTTCAAGAGTGACCTATTCAAAACGTTCAATGTCTACTTTTCGTAGGTACATAATATAGAACAAAAAAGAAAATCAAATTAATAATTTGGTGCATAAGAAGCGTCCGTTGTCGAGTGTGAATAGCGCAGCTGAACCCATTTCTCAATGTAGAAGTTATTCTTTTAATTTGTTATCACTGGTTGTAGTAAACTACAATTCTTCTGAACATCTCAGAGTTACTGTACCTAGATCAGATGGATTAAAGGGGATAGGTAAAATGTTCGACGATAATAAATTATACTTACTTATGTCAGACTACTACTTTACCTACCTATTCTAACATTTATGAAGTGAATAATATGACATGATAAGAACAGAGTCAGACGTAAAAATTATTTAACTAAAACTACTCCCTCATCTCTTCTAGTTCTACATAAATTATATTGTGCTTCGCAATGAAAAAAAAGTCATTTTACACTGGAGAAGAAAATAGAAAATGCACATGAAATTGAAAATACAAATACGGTGAAAGAACGTATCGCAATCCTTTGGAAATGAGGGCATGAATTTTAAAGAAACCAAATTGAAACAGCTTGTACTTGTACTAACGTAAGTTCCCTGCATTTCAGCAATCTTCATTCCCCCGTTATGTTTGAACTCGTTTACAAATATGCAAGTTGAAACTGAAACCATAATCCCTCGCAGATGTACTAAGCAGTGTTTAGAGCAAAATTAAATGTAGCACAAACCTTTAGTAGTCCCTAAAATCTTGGACCTTTTTATTCGGTGCATATTCTTTTAATATTATCTTTTATATTATTATTCATTACTTTATGTAGTTTTTTCAGCTACTTTATTTACAGAAAACAAATGATCGTCGTTTCTTGAAATTTTGGTCTTTTAATATTTTTTTATGACTTGATATTACAATTTATTTGCAAGTAGCCAAAAATTTTTTACCTATCTTATAGAAATCCCATACATGTGTACTATCCAAATTATCAAGGACTTCAAAGACTCGTATTATATAATAAAAAGCTGTGTTACCAACAATATTATGTATATTATATAATAACATATAATTAATGAATATATTATTCTACATTATAAATTATGATTATTTTGCAATGATGTCATCATTTCCCAACACTTGTGCCCAATAATAATCAGCATCTTTAAAGATCCGAACCACTTTTTTAATTTTTAACTAATTGCAATAAAAATAACGATATCATTAGCTAGAAGAGACATGTACTCAAGTATGACATGTTTATATATTCAAGCCTCGTTTTTCGTTAATTTATTTATATTAATATTTATAACCTTAGACATCATCTTCCTTCTTGTTTTTTTTTTGAGTGCGGTATTAGTTTTCCTACTCAATTTCATCTTTTCATAGAGTGGATACTCTACCTTAACATCTTTTCATATGATTTGGATGCCAACTAGTTGTAATGGAGCTTTTACCGTTTGTCCCAATAACCCAAATCCATTTTCTTGGTTCAGATATACTTTTCTTTTTTTTATTTTGTCAGTTAGTCTTCATTTTAATAGCACACAATAGGCTGCTGATAACTCCAGAGCAATTTTACACAACGCTAACCCAACACGTGTCGTATCTGTTTTGCAACTTAATGTATGCCATCTAATGTTCTTTTCCTCAAATAAGAATTAATACTACCTGAACTACTTCATAGTGTTTAGTCTAAATATACACCAAAAGTTGTAACCTGAATGAAAGCAGTGCTAACTTCTCTTTGAACGTCAACATAGTTATCTCTCTCGTGGTCCCATAAGAAAGACACGGCGTTGTTATAGCTCTGAGCTCTCTTTTGGCCGATAGTGACCACGCAGATAAGGCGATAACGGTTGAATTGTATGGCTTTAAGTTTTCGCATCAGCTCGCCAGCTATGCGGAGTGCTAGAGCAGGAGAATCCTTCAAAGAAAGTGCTTTGTTAACTACGAGATTGAATAATACTGATAAGTGATTTTGTTCTAGTCGTTAGCATGAATTGGGGCGTAAAAGCACACGCGTACACGATTCTTGGGCGCTCCATCCGAGACGCAATTGGCACTTAATTGACAATTGGTGTTTCAGACAGCGAGTCTTACGCACCCGACCGGACACTGCGCAGTTCTACCTGTGCTGTAAATTAACTTCGCAGTCCCGGAATTCTGCGTTATTATCTTGGGGCGTTCTGTTCAGATATTCTAAGTAATAGCCCGCAGTAAATAATGGAGTTATTAACAGCACATAAAGCCGTCACATAGCCGTGTCTTATACTAAAATCATTATTTTACTATAAGACACGGTCGGACTAAGAGTAAATAAGACTAATAGGGCGGAATCAATTGATCGAGAAAACCAAAAGTGTCGTGTAGATAATCTCTCTTCTTGGAAATAGTTCGAGAATTTCACCAATCACCTGAACATTATACTTGTGACCATCCCAAAGCTCATCCAGTAGCTCATCAGTCAACTTCTGTACTGTTGGAAGATGAAACTTGTAATTTGGTCCGAGTTGGTAAGTAGGCAAGTAAGTCAGAACAGGGCGTTTGAATTCGATGGCAATCTGTAAATTGACATTGACATTATTAATAATATGCCTAGATGAGAGATTAGATTTGGAAGGCCTACGCCAGGTGCGTTCTTAGGAGATCTTCCTGAAGCTTCCAAGTTTCGTGCTGAGGGTGGTTACTGAGCAAGTTTTAGTGAGTCGGAATCCTTGTATCCCGATATCTTAAGAGTTTGGAAAATCGTCACAAGGTTGCCTGCCTTTCGGTATTCCACACGATATATTTCGGAGAGTGTGCTCAAGAACTATTTGATCTAGTTCCCCCCTCGCCTTTTTACCATCGAACCGCGAGGCACCGTAAGGATCTGCGTCCCTACGTGGTCGATATACCGCGGACGCGTACGATGCGCTTCGCATCTTCGTTTCTGATCCGCACCGCTAGGATCTGGAATGCTCTTGCAGCTTCCATTTTCCCCAGTTCTTACAACATGAGTACCTTCAAATCAAGAGTGAATAGGCATCTTCTAGGCAAGCGCGCTCCACCTTAGGCTGCATCATCGCTTACCATCAGGTGTGATTGCAGTCAAGCGTTCGTCTATAAACATAAAAAAAAAAAGTCGGGTATCTCAGTGTAAGATTTATTTCTCATGAATCCGGAGTCCGTAGGGCATGCAAGGAACATTTCCTTATAAGTGCCGCCCTGTGAACATCAACCCGTAGGTGTTAAGCTTCATGAGCCTGTTATTACACCGGCAACCAAGGCAAGCCTTCATACCGCAATACAGCAATCCTTTTTGGCGACAGGAATAACCATCGCGGTATTAATAACTCGGACGTACCCTGTTACAAGCAGTGTAATAGACTAGTTATAATAATTCAATTCTGGTAAGAAATATAAGATAACATGCTTGAAAATAACCAAAACACGATGCCGCATTTTACCAGCTTTGGTAAGCTAAGTTAGGATTATCTATTCTTATAATAAATCTGTAAGTGGAAGAATTCTATACATTTAATATATTTTGTAAATTTTAACCGGGGATGCTCTATAATCGATGCTGAGTCCAAAACAGATTTTTATTTAATTTTGGTCTGTCTGTCTGTCTGTCTGTCCGGGCATCACGTGAAAACTACTGAACGGATTTAAATAAAATTTGGCATAGTGGTAGTTGGCATTCCGGGTCAACATATAGGATACTTTTTATCCCGATATACAATAAGTTCTCTCCGGGAAACGGTATGGAGATTTTTATAAATTTTACTTCATAGCTCCGTTAAATTTGAACTGATTTTAATAATTCTTTTTTTATTTGAAAATGTATACTATCAAGCATGTGTTGTCTAATTTTAATGGGGATCAGATAAATATTGTCGGAGATAAAGGACATAACACTTCACAGATAACAGCAAGTCACAAGGCAAATGGGACAACGATCGAATGCATGCGTACCGTCCTACTTATATTATAAATGCTAAAGATATACAATAATATAAATATTAAGTCTGATTATATACATGCAAATTGATTTTTAAATTATTCAAATTGAACCTATCGCTTAGAAGTTGCGACGGGTATAGAATACAACGTACGGCGACGACGGGCCGCGAATAACATAGTTTGGAAATAAAACTGGACCTGGTAGGTAGCGCTGCAATTAGTTTCTAGGATTTTTTAAAATATTAAAACCATTTCGTGCAGACGAAGTTGCGCGGGTCAGCTAGTTAAGGTAACAACATCATCATCAACTCATTATCCGCCCACTACAGGGCATGTGTCTCCTTTGAGAATAAGAAGGATTTAGGTCGTAGTCTACCACGCTGGCCAAGTGTGGATTGGTGGGACTTCACACGTTCTTGAGAACGTTATGAAGAACTCTCAGGCATGCAGGTTTCTTCACGATGTTTTCCTTCACCGTTTAGAGCAAGTGATATTTAAATTTGCTTAAATTAAATTCAAATAACTCCAAAAAGTTAGTGGTGCCTTATAAAAATAGAACTAAATAAATGTAAATAAAGCCAGTAATTACTTTAAGTGATGTTTCATAGAATTAAAAATAATCAATGACCTGAGACGTTCGCTCCACAGGCCGTATCCCCGGGACCCCAGCAAATCCAAACGACTGTCTCCGAACTCTCAATCTGCTCATTGATTTTGTTCCGAAGCCTATTTGTGACTTGTTGGAATGGCTTTTCATATGCACCATTGACACTTTACTCTTCTTAGTATCAAGTTCAGACATTTTCAGGATTATGCGATATAAATTAATGAAATTCTCGAAAAATCTTGATTGATTGACAAATTTGTCCGCCTGCTTTTGGCATACCTTTATAACTATCAAGTATCTGTCAGTATATTAATAATAAAATATTTTGCTTCATTCAATTAAAAAATGCTGATATGTGGTCTGCTTTTTTGAATTCAGACTACAGAGGATGATAGTCATTGTACTCTTTGGTTTAAATTGTAACCATTGACCTCTTTTTCAAATAACTTTGAAGCTGATTGGTGCAGTGGGCAGCGACCCTGCTTTCTGAGTCTCTGGCTGTGGGTTCGAATCCCACGACTGGAAAATGTTCGTGTGATGAACTCGAATGTTTTTCAGAGTCTAGTTCTTTATCTGTATATTATAAAATCATCTTAGTACTAATTGTCGCTATGTGTAGTGTCGTAGGATATTTAATTATTTAATTAATTACGCATAAATAAAGCTTCTACCTTCTATCTTTTATAAGATTTTCTGCTTTAAAAATCTAAATGAAGTTTTTGTATCATCATCGCAAAAGATGTTTGAGCTTGATTGCCGACTAGGTCAATTAGAACCAAAAAGCTAGAAATCCCTGAGCTGTGTGAAGACCACCAATCCGAACTGGGCCAGCGGGGTGGACTACTACCTTAACCCCTTCTCATTGCGGGAGAAGACCCGTGCCCTGTAGTGGGCCGATAATGGGTTGATATGATAAATGATGGGGTTATTCAACTACATTTATTCCAGTAAATTTTTTCAGTAATGTCAAAAAACTTATCTTTTCGCAAATACAGAAAGCTAGTTTAGCTTTCCAGTACGATGATCTTGAATGTGTTGTTCCTCTTGCTTTCCCAAGTACCTCCTTTTATTTACTTTGAGGTGATGAATTCCTAGTAGATATCTCCCCAAAGTCACTTTTTTATTGCTCATCAAATCCTGGTACGTAATTGAATCGACCGTATGGAATTTACATATATTACCTAATAAAATAATACATCTATTATGTGTGACATACTGCTGCCAGGTCAAAGATAAAAAATATTATGACAGGCATTCTGACCTTCTCATATCAAAGTGGGGTGGCGGGTCATCAATAACCCTCAATAGATAACATCAATAAATCGCCTGTCCTATTTGTTTTAATGGAAATAGATGGTTGTTATTTATTGATTGTATGAAAATGTACTCAATGTAAACTTTACTCACAACATTCACGTTGTGAGTAATTTTCTTTGAATAGTTTTTTTATTTTTATTGTAAGCATTGCTATATATACTTAAAAAATACAAATACTCGATTTTCATAAGTATTATCAGCTTTATTATTGTTCAACTGCAGGGTGTAGTTTAGAATCACCTTACTCAAACTGATGATTCAGACCAAGGATGGCCACCGAACCTATATAAAAATGAGTATAGTACTGGTTGCGCTTCGATTATTCGGTAGGTAAGCAATTTATGCTCATGAAATCAGGGGAGCTAATGGTGAAGTGCCGGGAGAACACCTCAATCCTTCTGATTTACGCCCGGACTTCAGTAAAAGTAATATTTTGTAGAAGGTTATGAGCAGTTGACTTTTGACTATTTTAACTTAGAATAAACTCATCTCCCAAGGGAACTGTGCTGATTTTCGTGATAAAAACAAATCCTACGTCGTACTTCGTAGTATGAACTAAAATCATGGAATGCTTCATTTGAGTTCATTCTGTAGTTTTGACGTGATTATGGGCCAAGATACAAAAAAAAAAAAGAAAATAATATTGATCTTAGTATCGTTTATAGAGTGCACTCTAAAAATATTTTCGAGATATCTTCAATGTGCAAAATTTTATCTGTTACGGTTTTATTTGAATTATAGATTGTTTTCTATACTTTGTAATACTACAAGCTTTAATTTTTTTTGTAAACAACTAAGTCATTATTTCGTTAGGATCCACATTATATGCAATGTCAGAAAAAAAATTAGCTTTCCGTCGAAGTGTAAAATATGATATCAAGTGTACATTAATGCAAACGTTGCAACAGATCTACCGGAATATTGGAGTTTAAGCTTATATTAAACTCCAATATTCCGGTAGATCTGTTGCACGTAGCTGTCCTGGCAGAATGAACATCGGATTGAAAGTTATTAATGATTCAAAAGGAATTCAATGCTGCTCTACAACAGGGGAAAATGGCTGGAGTTCCGCACCGAAATACATTTTTCAAGCCTACAAAGGACTTTTTGGTAACAGGACAGACTTCGCATCTACAAATATATCACGAATACATTTCTGAATTAAACCGTCTGTAGACCAAGCACTCTCTTATTTGTTATTTTTTTTATTTCACTCACACCAGGTAACTAACCAGGGGCTGGTGCTAAGTAATGATGCAATTTAAGACTGTAGAGGTGTAAGACTTTAGAGGTGACATGGTTCATATATTAAACTATATTGGTAGTATTTACAGTTTGTAGTACCAGGAGCAACAACCGGGATATATCGACAAAATACACCTTCCAAAACTATAAAGTATTATATTATCAACTAGCTGTTGCCCGCGACTTCGTCTGCGTTAGATTTTGTTTTTAAAGTATTCAGTATCGCTAAGCCTTAAATGAGTATAGTCGTATATATATATATATATATATATATATATATAACATGTGACTGTCAATTAATTATAGACAAATAATTTGCAATAAAATAAAATTGCGACTATAATTAAAGATCTAAGCTATCCTATCTCTTAAGTTGGACCAGACTGCTCATGGTGTGCCAATTTAATTTAAAATCGGTTAAGTAGTTCAGGAGTCCATCGCGGACAAACATCGTGACAGGACATTTATATATATTAAGATTTACAAACTTCTAGTCAACATTTGCTATATACCCTATTTTATGAGGCGAAACAAAACCGTATTTTAGTAATGCTGGGTAAATGCTTAACTTTGCCCTTATTTCTGCCGTTTTGTCAGTAACGTGACGGATTTAAATAAAAGCTACCTTTTTATCGGTCAAATCTACCATCCACTTCGTACCACCCGGGTCAACAGCCGCGGTGGCTTGACTCGAGTGATTGTCATAGTCGTTTGACGGTAAAACCTTAGCTGCAGCTTGCATGCGGGGTTGTTGCTCTGAAAATGACACGGTATTTTACTTCTATATTATTTGTGGAAGCTGTGATAGCCTAGTAGCTACGTTTCGGCTTCCGTTTCGAGAGGACCAAGTTTGATCGCCTTAGTATAAACAGTTGACCCTTGTTATTTTCATAATTGATAGACAAGCAATACTGAGCTGTTATTCATGGTAACTATTATACCATGCAAATATTAAGTTTAAAACAACAATGTTGTAACAAATGAAACAACATTTCAAATACTTCTAGCAGTTGAATTTCCCTTTGTGTCATTGTCCAAGTCTGCACGTATATTAAGCTATGCTCCAGTATTATTTGATCAATCGTTATTTTTAATTTTCAAAGACATTTTACATTATTAACGACATCATATATAGCTAGTAGTCTTTAAAAGATCACTTTTAGTGTCCGACTTCGCACCCTAGCCCTAAGTACTATTACTGTTTTCCTTGTATTTTTCCTATTGTGTTGTGTTGCAATAAAGTGTTTCTATTCTATTCTATGCTTTTTATGACAGAGCTCGTTGGGGATGTTCTACCGAGTACCGACAAGCTTGTTTCTGCTGCCTAACAGCATGGCTTTGATCCCGTCTAAAGGGCGTGGTTGCCGGTGCAATAAAGGCAAATGAGACCCACGCCTAATGTCGATGGACACAGATTGGCACTTTGCAAAACTTTGTTTTTTCCATGTCTTGCGAATGTTCCGTTCATAGGTAATGCTTTTTCCGCATAACATCAGGTGGGTCGGCTTCTTCGTCATTAAAAAACATTTATTTGTCTATCGCTGATAAATTAAGCTTTATTTTAGCTGATGAAATTTTTATTTTTTGAACATTATCTGGTTAAAATACAATTGTAGGAGTAACTCTTTTAGCGATGGAATGAATGGAAGTTAGACAGGTATTTTAATTTGAATGGATACACTGAAGAGCGCACCTTAACCAGTTTGGAGAAAGCGTCCCCTTTATTTTCCTAACACAACTTAGTCTTGCTTGCGGTGCCAACATAACTTTCCTGGAGGGGTCATCAACACCAAATTGCACACATATTTGGATGACAAAGGGCTGTGGAATGATGTCAACTGCTCCGGGCCCCTACAGAAAAGGGTTCATTGTACAAATACAACGTAATAATGGATTTACAGAATTACTTGTGAATATTTAATGATGCAATGTAAACCGGCTATGTGGTGATTCCATTCTAATAGACACAAAAAATGTGTGATTTGTTTGTTTATTGCTTCATTGGTAACCCACTTAGGGTTGGAATTTGAAAAAGGTATATAGCCCATCGCTTTTCTCAAAAGTTGGACTATCAAATGCAAGAACGTTTTTTAATCGGACTGTCCAGAAATTAGCAAGTTAAAACAAAAAAAAAACTCTTCAGCTTTATTATTATAGACAAGTTTAATTTAATTTATTTTAATATAAGGTTGATTAAAAAAGGATTATGAACTGACGAAGTTGCGCACAGTAAATAATGGTTTAGTTAAATGGGTCCGTTTGTGCTTCTTTCAGCAATCGAAAGATTTCATTTATTTAAAGAGTCGGAGAGACTCTTACATCAAACTTATCATAACAACGTGTTTTCTAAACCAAAATTATATGGGTTTAAGACTTGGCTAGTTTATAGTGGTATAAAAATATTAAAAATATCCTTTATGCCCATTTCTAGCCTATGAAACGCTTAAATCGGAAGCCTAGTAATTAAGAGGATTCGCAGAGGAAAAAACGTTTGACCAGCTCTTATGTGATGCCTAACAACGTTAGGCGCCGTCTAAAGTTACAACAACGATTCGCCGGATCGCAAAATTTAAGGGACTCGTCAACTGACACTTGACAGATAAAATAAAAAAAGATTCGGTTTTATTTAAAAACTTTAAATTTATACGAAAAATTATTAAAAATTTTATAATGCAAACACAAAATACCAAACCTTGTTGCAAGAACCATAGACAAGTTAGGTTTTATTTATTTATTTTATATTTTTATTTTCAGTTACAATTACACACGATATTACAGTAAGATATTCTAGAAAAATTCCATCAAACTGTAGAACGGTTTGCTGACGGGATATGATTTTGCATATTGAAAATCGATTGGTGAAAGGTAAGTGTATGCTCAGGAATCTTCTTTAATTAGGCGTTAATACTTACTACAATGCCTTGTCCGTCGTTAGGTAGGTTTCCTTCGTATTATTCTATCTGCCAAGTTTGAGTAAGCTTTGTAGTTGCTGCGATTTAGTGATTAGACAGACAGTGAGGGAGTGGCGTTTACATTCCACTTCAATTCAGTAGACAGGATTGTATACAGCTTCGCTAGTAAAGACACTTACAGAATAATTAGCAGTGATAAAGCGGTAACAAGTGGCGTCTAAACTTTTTAAAACATATAACAAATTAGTTATAACAGAAGCTCCGTACGAAAGTATATTTATTTTAAAAGAGGATTAATAAGTTTGTATGTATTTTATAACGCCACGTTGGTCTAGTGGTTATAATGTTTAAATACGAATAAAGGGGTTTCGTTTTCTGGGTCCGCCAATAATAAGTACCAACCTGGGTGTTGTGTATTTCATGCCATTCGCAATGTTGCTCTGTTTAAAGGCAATGGTTTTCCATCAGATTTCATTTAGCAAGAACTCCTCTTTTGGTTTTTTTTGTTTCGAACTCCCAATCTTAATACTATTGCTAGGTAACTTTTCACTTAAAGTAAAAATTGAAAGACTTTTTTATTTTTATTTTATTTTATTATGGTATTTTTACAAATTCCGTTGAAATAATTTATCCACGGATAGAAGCATACGATCTCCGTCCTTTCAACTAATATTGTGCCAAAAATGTAGTCCTTCGGTTGCATTGTTAGGGCTTAAAGGAAAGCCAAACAAACAGTAATACACCTTCGCATATATAATATTAGTATGCATTTCATATATTATGTTATGTGTGATATAATATTGTAGCCTAACAAAAAAAAAACTTGAGCTTGACGTGAGCGGCTCAGGGTCAATGGCTTCGCTGTGCTCACTGCAAGTGCAGTGGAGTGCATTCAACTACGTTATACTAGAGCATCTAGAGATGTAGTAGAAACGCTTCAAGTGGAAATAACAGAATTTCATTAAGAGATGATGATGCAAGTTGGAATATTTTTATACTCGCTCGTTCATAATCTATCTATGTGTATATATATAAAAGAGAAAGTGTGTGGGTATGTTCCGTATAGGCTCCGAAACGGCTGGACAGATTTCAATGAATCTTTCAGGGAATCTCCGGATTGACCTGGCGAGTAATCCTGTAAAGTTTGGTGCCGATCGGAGCACTCCTATTTTTGAACTGTCAAACTGTCAAATACACCTTTTATTTACTATGATGTTATTCTATTGTTGGGTGTACATGGGTGTAGATAATGATCTTTACCCGCTCGAGAATAGGATAGAAGAGAATGAATACGGAGAGAAATAAATGATTTAATATATTATGAGACTTAAATTAAAAATTTAATGATGTAAGTTTATTGTTTAAATAAAATAAAGCAAAATCTAGCCCGGCGAAGCGGGCTGGGTACGCTAGTAGAATAATAAAAAGTGACAACTTTTCTTAAATATGCAACTAATACAGTAATACTCTTGAATAAACTTTTTATTTCACATCAAGTTAGCTCTCGACTGTAAGTGCAGTCTAAGATGATAACGGGCTAACCTGTTAGGGTTATAGCCGTTTTATTAAACCCAATCGGTTTCTACGCGATATCGTACCGGAACGCTAAATAGCTTAGCGGCAGGTCTTTGTCGGTAGGGTGGTAACTAGGCACGGCCAAAGCCTCCCACCATACCAGAGCATTCAGTAATTATAAATTACCAAATTTCCGCTGCCGGGGATCGAACCGGGGACCAAGCAAGCAATCAACTTCAAAAACAAACAAAATGCTCTGGTTTCGGTTATACAAATTCTTGTGTTTTTCCTAGCAACTACTTACAAGCTCGGAGTTAGGAAATCATCATTGTCCCTACAAATGTCATTAACTCTTTTGTTTATCTTTAGTGATTTAGGTTTAAAACCCACCAACCTATATGAGTAGCGCACCGAGTTATATTCTTCATAACCCTCTCATATGAGAGTAGAAGCCTATACCCAATAGTGAGAAAGTAAATGATTTAGGATGACGTAACTAGAATACAGAGTAGGTATAAGGTATCATCTCAGTTACCTGTGTGTAGACAAACACTGCGTCAGTAGAGGATAACCTCCACAAACCTCACCTAACAATTTATTACTAACAACTATTCACTGTAATTCAATTGATTACACCGTTCATATTAGAGGTACATAATTTACTGTATCTGAAACTTATGTGTGAAAGCGAAACGCTAATATTTAATGACTAAACCATTGCCGTAGTTTTGACTGAAAGTAAAATCAAATGACTCCTGTCACTTTTTGGGGTACGCGTCGCGTAGCGTAGATACTATGCGCTCGTCAGTCTTTTATCTTCAATAGGGTTGTCATAAGTTAACACTAAGAATGTCTCGAACTACTTTGTATGGAAAAATAAATATGCTTCCTTTGATTTAATATTTTTATGGGGTGACTCCTTTTAAAATATATCGATGCGCCATTATATTAGTCCTTATTCCGTTACACGTTGTAGATAGATTGATAGACAGAGGGTCGTCGATTTATATGTTACGCTTACGTCGATTCGCTTCTTTTCTGGGATAAAAAGTAGCCAATGTTACTCTCCGTCCTTTCAACCCACATGCCGATATTCAAGACAATTGGTTTGTTATTTAGGGCGTAAAATAAAGACGAACTAAGAAACAAATACAGTTTTGCATTTATGATATCATGCTTTTATACTGTATGACTTAGTTTTCACTTACGGGGGTCTGAGATCGAATCCCAGCACGCCTAACTTTTTTAGTTGTGTGCGTTTTACGTAATTAAAATATTACTTGCTTTAACGATAAAGGAAAACATCGTGATGAAACCTGCATGCCTGAGAGTTCTCTATAATGATATTAAGTGTTTGCGTGTGAAGTCCACCAATCCGCACTGCGCCAGCGTGGTGAACTACGGCCTAAACCCTTCTCATCGTTGGAGGAGGCCCGTTTCCTGTTGTGGGCCGGTAAAGGGTTAATATAATGATTATAATGACTATTATACTATCGATTAACAATAAGATGATAAGCCATTTATATCAATTCAGTGACCCGATTTCACAAGCAGAAAGCCAAGTTCTGTTATGATATACAATGAACCTTTAGCAGGCTGTGCAAAGGTCACTGAACATGAAAGCGAATTTATTTTCAGACTAATGAACATTCATACCTGAGGAAAGATTGAATAATATATAAGTTTCTGAGTAGATTCCATCCCCAACGGGGCTTTAACTCAGCGGTACGCCCGGATTTTGGCGGGGAAACGTGAAATAATAATCGCGATTAGATTTGTACGTTGCTTTATATACAACTGTCATTCTAAGCCGTACGTCTGGTAAGTTTATGCGCGATGTTTACAAATGTATAAAGTGAAATTATTTAAATACTAGTATCTTGTTTTGTCCTCGAATTCGTCCGCGTTCATTTCTGTTTTATTTTTGAAGTAAAACTTCTTTAGGTGCGACTAACTCGGATTTTCTTCTGGCGGAAGTAACGCTTACGTCAGTCGTCTGTGTAGTTTCCGCTATTTAAAAACAATAATTTGGAGTGGTCGTAAGTATGTGCCATATACTCCACGCTTCTTGATTTATACGCCAGCTAGTGGCGACTATCATAATATACATGTACACACTTTTTTTTCTAGAATCCGCGTAACATTTTCCCAGGCTAAATGTTGTCAACATCGGTTGTAAGGTACCGTATATCGGTAACGTAGTTAATTTTTTTGCATGTCGAAGTATATAATAATAGATGTATTAGTATGATCGCATAATATTACCATCGCATCGCATAATATTAGTAGCTTTGGATATATATTGGGATATAGTTCAACTATCTAACTTAATCATCACCGTCACTCCAATTATATATGCAATATCGAAAAGGGCACATCTCGCATACATTTTCTGAGTATTCACAATTCCTGGATCCTATCTCTATCATGTTATAACACTTGAGTGTTGTCAACTAAGCTCTTTCCCATAAGGAGATAGGAGGCCTAAATATTGGGAGATTGAGAAGGCTGATGATGATTAGGTATCGAGTATTAAATTAAAGAACAACTCTTTGTCCAAGTTGTTTTTTGTTATATTCCACTACAAGTTGGGCTAACTTGAATCCAATTTCACCTACTGGGAAGTGATGATGCAGTCTAAGATGGTAATGGGCTAACCCATACTATTATTATACTATAGCAATTACAGGAACGCTAAATCGCTTAGCGGCTTAACTTGCTTAATCTAAATCACACATCTTTGTCGGTAGGGTGGTGAACTGGCCACGGTCGAAGCCCGTCATTAGACCAGACCCGAGAAAATTCGGAAATTATATACTCCCAAACTATCCCTGCCGGGCTCGAACTCGGGACCTCCCACTTATAACCACAGCGCTCACTTCTGGGAGGGAGGTCTTCAAATTTTATTGAGAGTACTCAGCGAATTTCGCCTTGAGCGAAATTTATCTCAAGAATATTATGTAGGTTAACAGCCTTCCACTAAAAACATCCACAAATGCATAAAAAAAGTTGCCTTCAGTTAGATACAACTAAAAGAAATGCATGAAAATAAAAAAAATAAAAAACCAGAATAAAACGCTCTCTATTCCGCACACGCGGTGAGCATAAAGGGGAAAAAATTGCATTGCACTGTATTGAACTACACAGTTTACAGACATGACAGTATTATAAGCTTTTCTTGCGACGGTGCATTGTTATTAAAGTTTCACATATTTCTATTCTATCCCCCACTGCTTTCAAATGCATGTATTTTATGATGTTTTTTTTTATAATTAATAGTTGATGGACCGACATTTAACGAATAACCGAAAGGTGGGCAAAGGGTGATTTTTTCTTTTTTTTTATTCTACCAAAACCATTAAGCATGCTAGAGCATTGGACTGCAATCTCACCTGAGTCAAGTATGAACGTAATCTTTGCACAGCAATGTAGCACAATATATTGACGGTTCAAATAATGAGGTAACTCAAACTTAAGTAATAATATTGGCTTTGGTATCATATGTATATTAACTGTACCCACCTGAACGGTTTTGAACAATCTATTTTGCATATTATGGTAGCCCAATTCTTAAAGTTTTTTTTCATCACCCCTAATGGTAAACAAAAAGAAAAAAGAACGTGAAAAAAACAGCAAAAACTTTAGACGAAAGCGAACAGAAAACAAAAATACCGACAGATCACTTATTTAATTATTATTTTGACGTATACTTTGTGCCTATAATATAAAGACATAATAATATCGCAAGACATGAGACAGAAGGCATGTGTGGAATCCTATACACCTATTTCTGCTTTGCAATTTTAAGAGACACGAGTTAAGTTAAAAATGAACAAAAATTCACAGTGAAAAGGAAAAATAAACTATATGTGCAAGCGACACCCAGAACGTACTTTACTACTGAAACTAATTACGTGGCCAGCGCTCGCCTTCCAATTTAAAAACAACATTTACACTGTCTCTGAACTATGTGCTCCTAGTATAATTCACGACAACTCTGTGTGAATTGTCGTGAATTATAATACTACATAAATACAAGAGCACATTGATGTATGCGGAAAGATTTTGTCAACATTAGAAATAACAATATTATTATAACATTATTTCTGCCCAGACTCACTACTTGAAACTTACAATCACGTAAACATCGCTCATGACCGTCTCGGGAGCCTACTTCAGTAAAAACTTATCCATTATACTTTGAAATCCCTACCAGGGGTGACTGCAATTAATGTGTGGCTTAGTATCAACGTTTATCTAAATCACTAAATCATGCCATGCATGCCAAGACTTTGTTAATTAGAGAATTTAGCATCCGTCAGTCCCAGCTCCTATCACTAAAAACTATATAAAACGGAGTATAGGAACAACCGAAATAGCTTTGGTAGGGAATTCGTATGCAGAAATTTAACCGAGAAATTTTCAGCCAGGCCTAGCAGAAAAGCCTGAAATTTGTAGCAGCACTTTGTATGCTCAGTATAGTTAGGCCTTAAGTGAGAGGTTACCTGCTATCTGTTGAAGAGTTCTGGTCCTCTATCTCCAATAATATTCATCAAATCTATAGAAAATTTGGGCTTATCTAAACTGATAATACAATAAATTTCCATTATTGTAAAGAAAGAAAGATTTATTAACAGCTATGGTGTAAAATCGTCATACCCTCTCGTAAGGGAACTGTACTTAATTTCTAGATAAAAATTGTCCTATGTATCCAATGTAGTATAACGTAGTATAACTCCCAACATGCCGAAGAAAATTTGAACTTAAAAATTTTATACTTTTATTATAAATAAAAATGTTTCAAGCCTCTAATGTTGACTTAAAGGTGCCTTTAACACAATTAGTCATAACTAAGTGGACTAAAGCCGCAATTTCATAACCAGCTGTACGGTACGGCTGTAGTTGCTCAAACAAATTTTCATAAGATTAGGTGTTGTCACCTAATCTTATGAAAATTTGTTAGCTTAATCAGATGCTAGTAAACATTTATAATCAACATCTCAACCCTTCACTGCTGGGCACTCTTTGTTTCTACAAATTGTAGAGATTTACGTTAATAACTAAGAGATTATTTAGGATTCATAACGTGCATATCAAATTTTAACCCGAAAAGACTTACGAATAAAAACAAGTAATTCAAATTAAATAAGAAAAAGGAACTGAAAAAATTGACGGATAAAGTAGATAGCCTTACCAAAAGAAGTCTACTGCTGGACATAGGTCTTTTGTAGGGATTTCTAAGTTCCACAGTCATGTGCAGCTTCTTGCTACTCGCTTGACGTCATCCTTCCACCTCGTTAGGGGTCTAACAATGCGAGATTTACCTGTGCGAGATCGCACACATTCCAGCATCTTGGAATCTTAGCGTCCATCGGTTCTCCGAGCTCTATGTCACGACAATTGCCTTGCTTCGCGACTCTTTAAGCTTCGTCGGCAACTCTGATTCTTATATAAATCTCCTCATTAAGGATTTGATTACGTAGAGATACTCCAAACATAGCACTCTCCATCGCACGTTGAGTGACCTGACCTTCTTATGAGACCCATATTTAGCAACCGCGTTTCAGAGCCACAGCTCATAACTTGCAACAATTTAGTCTTCAGGATGTCCGGGATGTGGAGTAAATAGTGCCTATAACTGTACTAGTATTTATTTCCCGCTCGTTAAAGAAGTATTATAGGACCTCAGTACTAACAGTTGACCACTGGGCAGTTTTAACTTTCATGACGAGAGATGTATAAAGCAGCTTTAAAGCCATTGCTAGATAAGAAATGAAGTACAATCGAAAAAAATACTCCTTGCGCAAGAAATAAGCAAGCCTTTTATTACGCATTTTTTACAATAGAGAAGGGCCTTTATTTGTATACCTAGAGTCTAAAGAAATTTCCATTTCAACGATATTAAGGTCAAAGGCTATGGGGCCATTACTGTTACATTTTTTATTCAACTACTATTCCATTGTTATTTCTGCTTCCACTATATTTATTTTCCATCACAGGTAGCTACTTGAAACATACCTTGAGTTAAGGTCAAAGAAAAATGTACATGAAGAGGTCAAAAAGTTTTTCCCGATCCGTTTTGCTGTTATATTTATGTTTAATTATACATTATCTATAATCGACTCGGAATTTAGCATGATCGAATGCAGTTTACGAGATCGTAAGTTAGATTTACTGGTCGACCATAAAAAATGCATTGTGTTTTATTTAATACTCATTAATTTAAGGACTAAGCTAATTTCCCACCTGATTCCAAGTAGGAAACCATCGTCTATAAACAGGTTAACCCTTCGCTGGGCATCGAAGGAACGCTTCTTACAAAGTACCCGCCTGTGTTCTCCACTCTCAGGCGTAGGTGTAAGCCTATTATGTTGTTATGAGTTAAGTATGTTACAGGCATATGGCATATGGCCTGTAATTAAACCGGCAACCACGTCTATCAGTCCGAAACAAATACTTTTTGTTTGGCGGCATTTGCGGCGGTTTGACTTCCTCGATCGAACTCTGTCACAAAAATGTACCACCTGAGCCCACCATAATAGGCTAAAATAGGCAATAAGTATCAACAATACCATCCTCTTAGATATAAAATATATTTATTAACACGCCACGCTTTGCCTCTTGGGATAACGTTATGTTATTTATCACTTTAGAAAACCGGAATCGATGAATCAACGTTCTTTCCGAGGCACGTTGATATTGGACAGTGCCGATTTTCTCTGGGTTTGGCAGAAAACCCCAATACCTAACAAATTGGGGCTTGACCTGGTAATCGAATCCATGACCTCTTGATCCGTAGACGGACATGTAAACGAGCAGAAGAAGAGACGAAGCAGTTCAAATTTTATTTATTTATTTCATCGAAAAATACAAAAAAAAAGTATTTCATTAAAAAGGTGTAAAACATAAACTCTTAAGAGTTTAAGTTTTAAATATATCGCTTATCATCACATCAACCCATCACGGCCCACTTCAGGTCTTCTTCGACAATGTGAAGGGTTAAGCCCGTAGTCCACCACGCTGGCCCTGTGCAAATTGGTGGGCGCTTTTGAGAACACTATTTTAATTGCTTAAAACGCGCATAACTTAGAAAAGCTAGGGGTGCGGGGATTCGAACTCGGCACCCCGAAAGTGTAACCGAAGCCCTTACTAGCCGCTACTGGGCTATACCTTTTCATTCGCTCCGTCCAGGCTAAATAACTTTATGAACAAAGTGATACTTGGATATACGACGCGATGTTATGTTATGTTAGGACAAAAGAATTTCCTCAAACGGAACGTTTCGCTCGCAAATTCTCTTATTTAGGAGAAACAGGGTCATAGGCGTTTGGGTAGAGGCAAAAGGGGATATCTTTAAATATTCAGGTCATTGAACCCTGACTTCAGACGCACGAATTCCAGCAATTTATATCGGGCCGATATTTTTTTACCACATGAAATCGAACGTTGGAGGGAACTAACATTTTATTCATGGATTCTGTTGGAATTACCGCAGATTTTTATAACTATTTTAAAAGATAACTGGTATTTAGCTGTAAAAATATACAACATATTGCCGTTGTCTCAACAATGTACATCCACAGACAGTCCTCTTTAGGAATTGCCATACTCCACGATGTTATGCTGCACAGTGCAATACCTGACCTATACCTGTCCTATACCTTTTCAGGGTTGCTATTTTAGTATCTTGGTGTCCCATCATCATTCCACGTGGATATTTTTTCCACATTCAGAAAAAATATCCACATTACTTTCTCAATCAAGAACTAATTAGGAAGCTAAGCCATACCGGTAACTCGGCTAACAAATATCCTCATCTCTCTCCATCATCCTCTGCAGACTCACTGACTCACTCATTCAATCAGAGATTTCATATTGAGCCTATAGTTGCCAATGTTACGAAAGCAGAAATAATAATGACGTCCGAGTGGCGAAGTGGTAAGCGACTCTGCTTTCTTAGTCCAAGGCCGTGGGTTCAATTCCCACAACTGGAAAATGTTTTTGTGATGAAAATTAATATTTTTAGTGTCTGGGTGATTATCTTTAAATTATAAGTATTTATGTATATTATTAATAAAAACATTCAACAGTCATCTTAGTACCCATAACACAAGCTGTGCTTACTTTGGGACTAGATGGCGATGTGTGCATTGTCGTAGCATATTTATTTATTTTTATTATTTATAATGGGCAATACACACTTGTGAAGTTCAATGACAAAAATGTTTAGAGCATTATTAATTTTTGAAAGAACATGTTTCAAACGCTGCGTGATTAGGATTCGATAGTATGAATGAATGAATGAATTAATGAATATAGTTTTATTGCACACCACAAAAAGTACATAGAACAAAAAGAAAAGTATAACAAAACAACGTATATAATTTGACGGCCTTATCGCTACATAGCGATTTATTCCAGGCAACCAATGGAGAAGAAAAAATAGTTAGTATGTCTTTTCTCTTAGCGGGCAATAGTGAGAGCTATATGCTTTAAGTTGAAATCTCTACATAAACAAATCAGAAACGAGGAGATACGTAGAGAAACTATTAATCTACATGCATGTATACGACATTCTGACAGCTCTATTATAATCGGATTGTATGGTTAAGTATAAGGCTTTAATGAATACAGGTGTAGCAACTCGCACCTGGTGGCCTGTGCTACAGTGGGAATTCAGACCCCTAATTTTGAATCTGACGATGACGATGTTAGACGATTCGAATAGGCAACAACAATACAATGCACGTACGTACCTTGGACTGCTGCTTGCACTCGCTGATCTTCCACCAGATACAGGGACCTTTCGATAGATGCGATGATTTTTGTGTTTCGTTCACGCGCGACGTGTTCGTTTCAACGGTAGGTTATTTTGAAGTTACCAAATGACAGCTGGTGTCACTTTTTGAGTCGCACAGCTCCAACTTCCGACGAGAACGACGTGCATGACAGCTGTTTGAAGCTGTGTTGCTATTGCATATAAAAACTGTCTAACATCGATAATTTCGTGGTGCAAGATATTTAGATTGTTATTAATATGGTAACGAAACAACAGGTGTGGCCATTAATTAAACTGTAACGGCGAATAAACAGGTCTTTAATAGGACAGGACGTTGCAGCCTGTAATAATTATCCTTGAACAGAATATCCGATAATTGTATGCTGTCGGGTGATCGATTGTCTCGAATATTGCCTTAAGCAACGGCAGGTTGTAATATAATTCGATACAGCGGTGACGTACCTACCTATTGTTTACGATTGTTATTATAACTAAGTATCTATTGACTTGGGTATATAAGGATGAAAATTGAATTGAAATACAGAATAGAATAGAAAAACTTTATTGAAACACAACACAATAGGAAAAACACAAGGAAAACAGTAATACTACATAGTGCTAGGGTGCAAAGGCTATAGGTTAGCTTTATTTTATATATCATCCTTATCCCTATCCCTATCCCTACCTAATATTATAATGGCAATGTAAGTTTGTTACGCTTTCACGCAAAAACAAGTAGTTTTGGAAGTGTTAGAAGTAATATAGGATACTTTTTATCCTGACATTAAGTTCGGTTCCTTTGGGAGAGGGGATGAAAGTGTTTGACGATTTTACACCATAACTCTGACAAACATCTGCTTGGTCCGTCAATTGTTACTGTAAAAATAAACTCAGGCTTCGTATGGCTATATGGCACAGGCATATGGTACGAGTAGAAAGATAAAGCATAATATGAAAATGTCCTCCAACGATTTTCGCAGCGGGCAGCGACCCTGCTTTCCGAGTCCAAGGCTGTGGGTTCCATTCCCATAACTGAAAAATGTTTGTGTAATGAACATGAATGTTTTTCAGGATACGGATGTTTATATGTAAATTATAATTATTTATTTTTATTTTAAACATCTTTATTGCGTAATAAAGGAGAAATTACAAATATAGTTAAACAAAAAATTAAGAGCAAAAGGCGACCTTATCACTAAAAGTGATCTCTGCCAGGTAACCTTACCGATAGTACACAACAAAACATGAGAGACGGGAAATCGCAATTAAAATAAACAATACATAAATTTACACACTTAAGTACATACTACTAATAACTAATATAATAAATTATTAAAAGAGATAAATAAAATAAGATATAAATAAATATATATATACAATAACAAATATTTATATATATTGATGTTTATTGTATTGATATATATTGATGTCTAACACGGCTTTTGAAAACAGCTAGGGATTTAGAGCGACGAATATCGTCAGGGAGTGCATTCCACAGCGTTGCAGAAGGATTCCGAGTTTTATTGTGAAGGATTCCGAGTAACTTTGAGACTTACATTTCAACTTTGAGACTTACATTTCATTATTCATTTCATTATTTTATTTCATTTATTTATGTATATTATTCATAAAAATATTCATCAGTCATCTCAGTACCCATAACACCAGCTACTCAGGGGCTACACGGCGATGTGTGTACGTGGTATATATGTCGACTTATATTAAATGAACAGCAAACAACTCTATAATTGTCTTAGTTACACGCTTCGTGTATCAAAGAAATCGCCTACTTTGAAATAATATAGAACGAGTTCCGAACCGAACTAATATCACACGACATTACTCTTATAAATTCACTTTGTTCATGCATGAAAGGCGAGGTGTGCGTTGGAACTTCTATATGTAGCAGTCAGATAGTGAATTCAGAATTTTCAAGTTTACGTCTTAGCAGAAATAAGGCATATTAACGAGTAAAAAGTTTGGTCCCGTCTCTTTTCCCATATAAGACTTTTTGTAGTTTCTAAAATCTAATTTTGCTTAATTTAAATTAATATTAATTGGGATAAAATTAAATTTTAATAATTTTTTGCCAATTTGTTTTGTTTGTGACAAAAACAAAACGGCAAAAAATTCTTAAATTTAATTACGTGTGCGCAACTTCAACTTTGCTATTAGTATGTTTGTTTTCTTATCAATATTAATTTCGATTTTCAAAAATGGACGGCGCCCTTTAGTACACTTATAACAGTTTGCTTAATTCCTAAACAGGCTTAAAACGTTCCCTTTCAATCTAAAATTAAACATGTACTGAACATGTACAGGTGCTGCATTGTCGTGATATCATTAAACGTACACTGAACAGTTCACCTGGGAAACCAATGTCGGCCAGTTTTACTTCATCGCAATAATTTCACCGGTTGTTCTACGCACCAACTGTTTTCATATAATTTTGTATCTATCTGTCTAATTATAATGTCATTTACTTATAATAATTGAATCATCATCATCATCATATCAACCTACAGACGCCCACTGATGGACATAGGTCTTTTGTAGGGAGTTCCAAATGCCACGGTTTTGTGCCGCTTGGATCCAGCGGCTACCCGCGACAATAATTTAAAAAAAATCTCATTGTTTGTTGTCTTTATAACGTCTTAAGCGCTATGCAAAGTACTAAGCACGACTTCCTGTTAATCTAATAATCCAGGACTAGGTGGTTAGTAGCTTTAAACTTAAAAATACCAGAATATGATACAAATAACCAAATTAATCCTTTAACCGTCACGCGGGATATTTATACATTTACGTTAGGGTTAAAATACGAAAGAATGAAGAACGACATGTATCAATGTCAGAATAAAGAACAGTTACGCCTCAGCAATTTATCCGTATAGTACGGTTTTGGTTATATTCCAAATTATAAGTAAACATAGCCTAGTTTTTTTTATTCCAGCACAAGATAGCCTGACTGCAATCTCAGCTGGTGGTCAGTGATGCCGAATACGGCACCCCAATGTCATGGCTCACTAGTGAGTGACTATTTACAAAAAGGAAAGTGCTATGTCATAGGTAAGTCTCTTGAATTTGTAACGCCTACTGTATAGAATTTTAAGTAGCCCTAAATCAAGACGGGCGTATAAAATATTCAGTCCTTAAAAAACTATTGTTCAAAAGTAAGTGGATAGTAGGCTGTGTACTTTTAATTTGGACGTTTTTTCGTGATGCCCCCAGGGACCAAGTAGGTTATTGTCTACGTTCTATTCTTTATCACATAATTTTTTACTAGGTATTTACTTTTCGTCGAACAAACTGAAACTATAGTGAATACTTTCTTATTTTCAAGTAAGTATTGTTTTAAAGTTAAATGATATGAGACTGATGATGGTAAATCATAGTCAAAATCAAAGTCGAATATTTCTTAATTCAAATAGCATATAGATGGCATGTTTGATGCGTTTATTACATACAAAATCTGTACATAGTAGTGAGATGATAGCGATAACTACATTCGTAAACTTATACTAAAGCTACGAGGGTTCTAATCTCCATCTTCATTGTAACTATTCAAGAAGCAACCTGGTTAGAGCAATCCTTCGTAGTATTAAATTAACCATAGTGTATATTTTTGTTTGTGTCTTCTTTATTTGTTTGTTCGTTATATGTGTTCCGCTGAAAACAGCAAAAATTGTGCAGTTATTTTCTGAGAACGTATTAACAAATTATCCTGTTTTTTCCTAGAAAGTGTAATGAAAATCGTCGTATGAAACGCATATTATGGTTCATTAATCTTACACTATCGCCTAATACAGCCTCGACTGTAAATGCAATGTAACCAAACTAGATGCATAAACTACTATTACTTTATAAGAAAAGTAAACAAATAGACTTGTCAACGTACATAGTATACTTTTTACTGTGATACTTATTTCATGCATTCGTTAGTTTAAATCGATCGCGAGAATCATTTGATCCCCCCAGAGCATTATAGGAAATTATTTTCCATTCCGACTACGCTCTCTGCCGAGAGCTAACAATTTCCATAAATTACCAACTCCTCACCTCCCGAACTGAATTTCAGAGAGCGTGAAACACACTTAAAATTTATTATAACTCAGTGGAAAATTGATTTGAGTTACGTAACCAATTGACGTCCACTGCTGGACATAGGTCTTTTGTAGGGAGTTCCTGGGCCGCTTGCCTCCAGCGGCTCCCACCTACTCGCCTGATGTCATCTGTCCACCTACGCTGCGTTTACCGGTGCGGGGTCGCCATTCCAGCACCTTAAGACCCCAACGTCCATCGGTTCTCCGAGCTATATGCCACGCGCATTGCCACTTCAGCTTCGCGACTCGCTGAGATATGTCGGTAACTCTAGTTCTTCTTCGGGTCTTCTCATTTCTGATTTGATCACGCAGAAAAACTCCAAGCATAGCTCTCTCCATCGCCCGATGAGTGACTCTGAGCCTTCTTATGAGGCCCATAGTTATCGATCACGCAAAGGCCTCTTACTGGTACTAGTAGCAGAGAATACCGTGTTATAATTCCTTCGTCGCCCCGTACGAGATTCGCTGGAAAGGCGGTGACTACAGAATTAAGAACATACAAAACCCTCATTCACAGTTTTGACGGCCGATTGGCGCAGTGGGCAGCGACCCTGCTTTCTGAGTCAAGACTGTTGAAGTCAATGTTTGTGTGATGAACATGAATGATTTCAGTGTTTGGATGTTTTGTGTGTTGTCGTAGTATATTAGTATATTATTCAGCTATTATTGCATGCAGTGCCAAAAACAGAGAAATCACCCCGCGGTGTTTTATTACTTTCCCATTTTTGTTATGGTAAACGTTTAAAACGTTAAAGGTAAAATAATCACTGTCAACTGGTACATGGAATGAAGTGACTAGCCGCTTGTTCGAGAAACACTACTAAAGTGGAGTGGTTTTTGATGCTTCAGTATTAGTCGTGTAAACGGTTTCTATATGTTCTTAATTCTGTGGCAGTGACAACTGTATTCTTATCTGCCATCACCACGCGTAGCTTGGAATATACGGGTAATTATTTATTTCTGTTAAGGATATGCATCTTAACTGCACTAGTCATCGTCCTTTTTTAACATCAGGTTAACGGTCCCGCGGAATTAAAAATAGAGGTGGTGTGTTTGATGCATCCTTGAGACGGCATAGGATACTCTTTACTGTAGCAAATGTAACGGTTCCCAGATATTTTGAAATAAAATAAATGCGGAAGAAGTCGCAGGCAACTTTTTTCTATTCCACTACAAGATAGTGCTTGACTGCAATCTCACCTGGTGGTAAGTGATGCAGCCTAAGATAGTAACGGGCTGACCTGTTAGGGAGTATGATACTCATACCCCTAATCAGTTTCTAAGCGACATCGCACCGGAACACTAAATCGCTTAGCGGCACACCTTTTGTCGGTAGGGTGGTAACTAGCCACAGCCGAAGCCTCCCAGACTAGACCAGAGAAAATTGAGAAATTATAAATTCCCAAATTGCCCCTGCCGGGAATCGAACCCGAGACCTTCTGTTACAATTCACAGCGCTCACCATTGCGCCAGAGAAGTCGTCAAAATTCCTATTCGACGATATAGGTACATACATACCACAGAATAGATAAAGGTACTTGATAAATGTTAAATCGGTAGGTTTATACCGACTGTTCTTTGTCTATTCAAAAGGGCTTGTTAGGTTTCCTTGAATAAAAGATATGAATACAAACTTGAATAAGCACGTAGGCACCTGACTAGGTTTCGGCAGCATTTTCTAGGAATATTATATTATGAGATAAATTGTTTAGCGTATATGTTTAGGTTATAAGGCGAACCTGTTTTATTGGATAATGTTTATTTACATTTGATATGATAATATACCTGTAATTTTTTTTATAAGAATATATATCGTATATTTATATTTCATTAGAAGTCCAGTTTTTTTACTATGCTGTGAAGGGGGACTGCCTTTTCTAAACAGGTCAAGGAGTTGGACTTTACGATTAAAAAGGAGATTGCAACTTTAGGTTTTTAGTCCGGGTATTCAGAGGGCGGATTCCCACATAACCTACGTCTGCCCAGGACACGGAGGGAACCATGAAGCTTTTACACCACGAAAAAAAAAACAATTATACCACCATAAGCATTCCCAAGGAGAACTGACGACGTAGATAGCCAGTCATTATTATAATTTCCAAAAAAACTGTGTTTTTTGTTTAGTGAATGAAATAAATAAATAAAATAAACATATATACTACAACATTACACACATCACCATCCAGCCCCAAAGTAAGCGTAGCTTTTGTTACGGGTACTAAGATGACTGACGAATAATGATATAAAATAAATACTTATAATATACATATAAACACCCAGACGCTGAAAATCATTCATGTTCATCACACAAATATTTTCAGTTGTGATAACCGAACCCACAGCCTTGGACTCAGAAAGCAGGATCACTGCCCACTGCAGAAATCGTCCGTCAATAATATTACGACCTTTTAATTTAAATAAATAAATATATTACGACAATATACACATCGCCATGTAGCATGATTGATGAGTATTTTTATGAATAGTATACATAAATACTTATAATATACATATAAACACCCAGACCCAGACCCAGAATCGGCCGGCAAATTTGGTCAATTCGGGTTATCAAGTACGAAAAAAAATTCTAATCTGACTCTACCAGTCAGAGATCGAGATTAAACTAAACAAAAACTCATTAGCTTTATTATAAGTATAGATATAGATATCTATAGATAGATATAGATATAGTATAGATTTTCTTTTCAATGATTTTCTCACCCGTCTTCCATTAAAGACTGCGTAAAAATTTCGTGATTTGAGTGGTACATCAACATTTTTTTCTTATCTTACGACATTTATTGTCAGTTTGGGATGGGAACATAGTGGCAATTCATCAAGTCAGTGCTATCCGTCATTGTCGCGCTGTCGAGAGACGCTGCAGCGGCCTTGTGAACTCGCCGATAAGGGACAATCAGAGCCCAGCGCCCCAATGTACCAATAACTAGTGTTACCAGATATAATGCATAACGTTCCGTTAGTTTTTAGATTTTTCTCCTCATTAAAATTTTCATACGCTTTTTTCTGTGATTGAGGGTATCTTTATATATATAATTCTTGTGTGCGTGTGTATGTCACTAAAATCCTCCTAAACGGTTGGACCGATTTGAATGAATTTTTTGGTATGCCTTTGGGTGGCACCTTGGATGGTTTAGATTCACAAATCAGCCCGACAGATGGCGCTGGGGTCCGCTTGTATCCCAATAAAAGTCACTCGTTATAATCCATTCGTTATGGCTCTAAAAAGTGGTTGCTTACTATGGGTCTAAAAAGAAGGCTCGTGGGCAATAGAGGGAGCTATGCTTGGATTATGTCGTTGTGATCAAATCAGGAATGAGTCTATCCATCAATGCAGTGGCGTGCATATAGGGTATGCACAGGGTATGCAGATGATATAAAACTAACAAAATCTCGAATACAAGTTATAAATACTTAAGGGTAGGCGTTTTATAACTCTTACAATGGCTATCCTTAAGTTTCTTTTTAACTCGTACTGGAGATATTCTTTATTATATATCATCTGAATACCCTGTGCATACCCTCTGTGCACCGTGCACGCCACAGCATCAATGAACCATAGTTACCGACATAGTTCAAGCGGGGGAGCGGGGTGTATAGCTCAGAGAACCTATGGACGTTGGGGTCCCAAGGTGCTGAAATGCTGACCTTGCACCGATAAACGTAGCATTTGTAGACCCCATTCACGAAGTTACTCCCTACAAAGACCTATGTCCAGCAGTGGATGTGTTCTAATCAATAAGGGATTAATAGAACCCAGCGCCTCGACATACAAATAACCACCAGTGTTTAAGATATAAAGATTTCTACAAAATGCCCACTTTTACTCTAGTTATTAATGAGGGTATATGTGCCAATGACTAGTGCAGTTATTAAGATTTGTATCCCATTTAAAAAAAAAATTTGGTTTATATTTTTCGGAGAAAATGCTACTCCTTATTTATTACCCGGTAAAATTAACCAAATAGCTAATTAATCGATTGGTTAGTAGATCGTTAGGTAGGTAACCAAACCTCCCCTTTAATGCAGCACGTCTATAGGAGAACACGTCACTTCCCCTGTAGTTATTTCCCATATAATTTGAAATATATTTTTTAAGAGTAAATATGAGTAATTTTTTTACCTGTATCTAAAAATCTTATTACATAATGCGAGTAAGTAAACCGCTAAGAGTTCTCAAGAATTTTATGATGCTGTGTCCAAAATGCAGCATGGTTACACTATTCAGGTAGGTACGTTGAACGTAAGATTAATTGGATAAAACTACCGGAAGCCCCAGAGATTCATACTAAATCTTGCCGTTCTATTTTAAGTTGGATGCATTTCGTGCAGTCGTACCTATCTAAGTAATCACTTTTATAACAACTACTAAAACCACTGTAGCTCGAGACAGAGATTGTTAATTTTATAATTTTTATTAGTGTTTTTACCTACACTTGGAGGAATTATCAATTTTATAACACAGTCGCTATAACACTGGTGTAAAAAGGCGTATACTTATTTCGGCATCGATGGTAGGAAAGCCGTAGGTTAATTGGAAAGAGCGCAGGCCGCGATTGCCAGACCGTCGCAGGTTCAAATCCTGTCGGTTCCCAAAATTTTACATGCTTTTTAAATTTATATAAGAGAATGTTAAATTGACTTTCGTTTCAACAAGAGCCTATATATAACATTTCACTACTGGACTGAAGGTCTCTCCACGACGGGGAGGTTTGCCCATAGTCAAACATAGTTTGTTTGCTTAAACCAACTTTTCGCCTGGTGGCTGGGCCACAGGAACGCTTTCGCACACATCAGTCACATACGTCAGGTGACACCTTTTTGTTTTTTTTCCGTGGGGAAATCCTCATGGATACCGCCGCCACGGGGAGGCGCATAGGTTGTGTCAGACTCAAAATGACTAAACGCCACGGTGTTCCTACTCACACGGGTTAGTGATCGTAGTAAATGGTAGAAGTAGCACCGAGGACGCTGCTACCCGTTCTTCATTTATTATCTATATATATAAAAGAGAAAGTGTGTGGATATGTTCCGTATAGGCTCCGCAACGGCTTGACCGATTTCAATGAAACTTTCAGGGAATCTCCGGATTGACATGGCGAGTAATCCTGTAAAGTTTGGTGACGATCGATGAGCACTCCTATTTTTGAACTGTCAAACTGTCAAATACAGCTTTTATTTACTAAGATGATATTCTATTGTTGGGTGTACATGGGTGTAGATAATGATCTTCACCCGCTCGAGAAGAGAATAGAAGAGAATGAATACGGAGGGAAATAAATTATTTAATATATTATGAGACTTAAATTAAAAATTTAATGATGTTAGTTTATTGTTTAAATAAAATTAACAAAATCTAGCCCGGCGAAGCGTGCTGGGTACGCTTGAATCTAATAAAATTTAAAAATGTAGTGCGCTTGACTAGGAGATTCACTCTTGATTTTTAAGAACCCATACTATTGTTGAAGCTGTGCAACAATCGCAGTTTAATATAAATAAGCATTTTCAATTTTCATATGTAAATTAACAAGCGAATCTAGGTCTGAAAAACACCCATCATAAATAGTTAACCAGCAGATTCTCCCGGGATTCCAAACGAGAAGCTAATCCACTTCATTTACAAGATTCACAGAGAACAATAACTAAAAGTTTTAATGAGCTTTATCTCTGTAAAGGCGCGAATTGAACGAGCTCAACAAAATTTAGAAATCCTTACTTAATATTATGAGTGTGAAATTGTGTTTGTTTGTTTGTCGTCTCCTAACGCCCTAACAACTAAGCAACCATCGTCCTGTTTTGTAAGGTAGTTATTAAAAAAATATCTGTAAATAAGCGAAGTTGCCACTGAATCTGGGTCTGAAAAAACGTGATAACACTTTTCACTATAATGTTTTCTTATATTTCGTTTTCTTCCATCTTTATAATTGTATGAACGTACCTAGGAATCGAACCCATAGTCTCATGATCCGTAATAAACGAAGTAGCCACTAGAACTAAAAGGCTGTGGATTCGTACAACAACAGCATAAAATAAACAAGCATTTTAAAATTTCATCTGTGAATTAGCAAGCGAAATTGCAACTGAATCTGGGTCTGAAAAACACCCACCATAAATAGTTAACTAGCAGAGCCTCCCGGGATTCCAGCTGAGAAGCTAATCCACTTAATTCTAGTACAAGATTCACAGAGAACAATAACTTAATGTTTTAATGAGCTTTATCTCTGTTAAGGCGCGAATTGAACGAGTTATAACAACGTTAGAAATCCTTAATCCTTACTTCTTTACTTCCTTACTATCCTCACTAATATTATAAAGGCGATAGTGTGTTAGTCCTTCCTTTACGCCCTTGCTTGGCAGCCAATCTACTTCAATTTTGTCATAGAGTTAGTTGAAAGGACGGAGAGTAACAAAGACTTCTTTTTTCCAGGGAAAACCCAACGTTTTCCACAGGTTCTTGAAAATCCGTAATTAACGCAGACGAAGAACGCGGAAACAGCTAGTTAATATTATAAATGCGGAAGTGTGTTTGTTTGTTTGTCCCTACTTAACACCCAAAGTAAGCAGCCAGTCAACTTGATTTTTGTCATGGAGTTAGTCGAAAGGACGTAGGCGTCTAATGCAAGGAAAACGAAAGGTTCTCACGGCATTTGTAAAAAACTGGACGAATAACGCGAATAACAGGTACTAGTATAAATGAAAAGTTTGTCGTATAGAAGCAGGCGTTACTTTGCGAAAATCTTTGCAATCTTTAAAATCAATTATTGTTAAGATACTTAACAATTTTTCATAGTAAAGTCAACATCTCCTGAGGATGCTCCGGTTTCGGAGCGAAACGTGCGTAGAGGGTACATTGCCTAAATACTGTTTGGTGTGCAGGATAAGCATTGAATAAATTATAAATTACACTATACAGATTCTCCTGCCTTTCGCGGATTTATGGCAAATTAAGCTTTATTTGTTATCTGCAATCAGGCTCAACGTTTGTATCTTGCATCCTGTAGTTATAGATATAGGTACCTTTTTCGCAAAATTACAAACAGACATACTTTCGCATTTATAATAATAGTTAGGATCGATAAGGTCTGATAATATCCGCCAAAAATAATACTTTGATCGTAGCTACGAAACTAATTTGGTACACAGAGGGTCGTGGTCTTGAGCCAATGTGAATTATTTCTTAAACTGGCGACAGAATCAAACCCGATTACTTTTGTTGCAAGTACCTATTTACAACACTATACGAGAGATCTCGCATAAATAACTAAAACATAAACACACCAAATTAGCATAGATGCAAATCAGAGTGGGCCATTTGAATTATCTCAAACCCGCATATCTGTATTTTATGTATGTGTGTTATTCTCTAAAACGACGTTTTCGTCATTAATTTCGTCGTCGAAATGTATACACAATCTGTATGTATAAAAATTCAGCTTCTGTATATTAGTGTACGCAAAACTCGATAAATCTTTGATGAATTGACTTGAACATTGTATGTAGGTTTTCATTTCTTTAATATATTGGATGTTTTTAATTATTTTGAAAACTAGGCTGTCATGGCGTAGCATACCCATATTTAGCTAGTTATATATAAATAGTATAGTAAAGGCTTCAAAATGAAACCTACTTCGAAGCTCAGTGTTTTTTCTTGCAAACATTTAACATTTCACGGACAATTCCGTGACTTCCTCTTGCATAGTGTCGATTCTTTAAAATCCTGCGACGACAATGTGTTTTCGTGAACCGAGTATCCTATTACCTGTCTCCAGGATGCAACGTGTCTCTTCGAGAAATTTCGTCCAGATTGGCTTAGCTGTGCAATCGTGCATAAGTAACGAAGGCATTTTTTTTAAGTTAGTGCTTTTAGAACAATAAGTATAGATAGTATGTCCATGGTCCATCTCAAGGTTGCAAGCTAGATGTGTTCCATACTTCATATCAAGATAAATGCACAAACAAACGATCAGACATACTTTTTAATTGTACCTAATACTGGTATGGATGCCAACTAATCTATACTGTTATTATGAATATAAAGTTTATTTTTGTTTACGTCCAGCTCAACTGCTGAAACTAGCGAGAAAAAATTTGGCACAGAAGTATATTATATCCTTGAGCCGGTTATAGAATGTTTTTAGGGAGCCTCCATGAGATTTTTAAAAATGGCTGTTATTGCCAATGCAATTGCTAGTTTCCGCTAGTTACTGACAAGTACAAATTTAAATGCGTTTTATACAGCCGGATTATTAGAATTTCAAAGTTTTCGTCGTTGCGCCAGCGTTGAAAGCGAATCTGGGCGTTTAGAGAATAGCACTGCCAAGCGGTCGGTTGCCAAATTATGTGCTCAAATGGAACAATTGAAAGTGATTTATCATTACCGCTTATTGTAGTCGTGAGATATGGCCGGCCGAATCGAAGATGAAAACGTTTATGGTGTAAAATATGCTATCGGATTGAATGGTGAATGATTAATCAAGATGATCAATGATATCGGAGTGAAATTGTGAGCACTTAGTTACGTTTTAAGTGCTCAAATGGGATTACGATATATTTTTTAATTTATCACGAAGTTCTCAGAACTATTTAGCCATGCATATAAAACTACCGATTTACGCTATCTCTCATGTTACGTGAATAAACTGTGAAAGCCTACCAAGTGGTAACAACTTCATTAACGATTATTATCAACCCCGGAATAATCCTCAATGCCTTAAGTGTACAGGTCTCCTATCAGAATGAGAGAGGTTTAAGGTGTAGTCCACCATAATGTGGGACTCCCCCCTCTAAAGGGGGTATAGCAAACTATAAATCTCTTGTTGACTTTGCTAGACGCCCGGGGAACACCGTTGTATACCTCCCGGACGAAGGTGTAGTCCACCATGCTGGCCCAGTTCAGATTGTTAGGCTTCGCCTTTGAAAACATTACGGAACACTCTCAGATATGGACGTTTACTCTCAATTATTTTCTTAACTGTTTAAGTAAGTGATATTTGATTGCTTAAGAGTAAATATAGGGGGTTCAAACTCGACCCGGAAGCACAAGTTTTTTTTTTATTACGACAATACACCCATCGCTATCTGGACCCAAAGAAACCGTAGCTTCGACAATACCCACATCGCCGTCTAGCCTCAAAGTAAGCGTAGTATTATGGGAACAAAGATGACTGATAAATAATTTTATAAATAATATACATAAATACTTATAATATGTAGATAAATATATAAAAGGCAAAGGTTACTGACTGACTGACTGACTGATCTATCAACGCGCAACTCTAACCGATGGATCGGGCTGAAATTTTGCACACAGATAGTTAAAACAATTTTTTAAAAATCCAACCCTTAGAGGGTTAAATGGTGATGACAGTTTGTATAAAATCTTTCTTTCACATTTTATTTTTCAAGTTACATCCATGAAACTTTGATTTTATTTTTTCGATTAAAAATAAAGAAATACGTGTTTTGAAAATTCCAACCTAAAGGCATCAAATTAGGGATGAAAATTTAAAAGTTTCTGATTTTTAAGTAATTTACGTTCATATTTTTCTAATAGCATTTAACTTTTTTTTAAACCTCGGTAGTTAAAATTTACCAAATCAAAAATTGAACTTAACGTGATCGAAGCCGCGGGTAATAGCTAGTATACAGATAAAAATCCAGGCACCGATACACATTTATGTTCATCACACAAACATTTTCCAGTTGTGGGAATCGAACCAACGTCCTTTGACCCAGAAAGCAAGATCTCTGCCCACTGCGCCAGTCGGCCGTCAAAATTGCCTGATGGGAAGCTAATTCCGTGGCTAGTTACCGAACTAGTGACAAAGACGCCGAGCGACTTAGCGTTCCGATACGATGTTGCGTTAAAACCTTATTATTACTGCCATACTCCTAAAAAGTCAGCCGTTACTTTCTTAAACTGCATCATCAGTTACCACCAGGAATTTGTTGATTAATTAAATCAAAAATTAACCACTGATTAGAAGAAAAAATTTTATGTTATCACGACTGGAAACAAACTGATGTATTTGATACAGTTACGTCTCGTTTAATCCAAACTTTGAATAGCCAAAGTCAAAGTACGCTCAGTAGATCTCAGCCTAAGTGATCGCTCTATTGATGCACATCAATCGACTGATAAACCATGACGCCATTCGTGCGGCAACATAACCAAGGCTTCAGTTTTTTTTTTCATTTAATTTATGCTCACTGTATTGTAACGATTCGCATTATGTAACCAAAATTTTATTCTATGATTTTATTGTATCAATGAAGTGGACAAGATTAATAGATTTTTAAAATGAAAATTCCTTTAGGAGCGTGCGAGAAAAGTGCTCATATTTGGGTGAACAAAATGACTTATCTCGAACATTTTGTAAGAGTTATATGTATACTGTATATATGTATATGTACGTATATTTAGTTTCACTTCTATCGGCAGTTCCCGAAGATTTCACCTCATGTTTTTTTTTTTATATGAAAACGTAACATTTTTTTTTTACTTACAGCAAGCCAGTGGTTAGGACTTCGACTTCCCTTCTTCGTGAATCCCAGCACGAACCTATTACTTTTCTAAGTGCGTTTAAGGAATTAAAATATCATTTACTTCAACGGTGAAGGAAAACATCGTGAGGAAACCTGCATGCCTGAGAGTTCTCCAAATTTATCTCAAAGTTTTGTGGAGTCCACCAATCTGGACAGGGCCAGTGTGGTGGATAACGGAGTTAACCCCTCCTCATTGTGGAGGGAGACTCTGTAGTGGGCCGGTAATGGATTGATATGATGATGATGATAGCGAAGATTTAGTTTTTAAAGAGTCAATCGGAATAGAACAACCAGAAAACAGTTTTCACTATAAGACAAACCTATTAAGTCGGCAGGTACTATGATAAATTATAGGTATCTGCTTTAAATAAAGCGAAAGTAAATTATTAGTATGTAAAATGTTTACCTGTAAATTGTAGGTAACTAAAATAAATCTCGAGGCACAAAGTAAATAAATAACTCTTAAATATGTGCACTGTATTTTATTTATGTGAGCCTAAACCAATATTTCTAACATTACAGAGTAATGTTAGTAATTAAAATTTATTAATAGTTACTCCAAAGAACTTGTCCTCAGTTGTACAGGTCTAATCTTTAATATTAAATGAAAAGCACTGGTATAAATATTTAGTTAGCGAGCCGGCATAATAGGGTCTGCGATGGACTCCTTCCATTACTAGCCTAATAGAGTGCTGGTTAATAAATCAAGTGATGGATGAAAAAGTTCCATTTCACGGGAGAGTGCGGAACTAAACGCATTACTTTTACAGAGATGTTTTCCTAGTTACCTAGCTACTAAAGTAGGTAGGTATTTATCAAAGTCAAAGTCAATTATTTATTCAAATAGGCACATAGATGGAACTTTTGATGCGTTGATTATATACAAAATGTGTACATACCAGTGAGTAGTGATGGCGAAAACTACAATCGTAAACTTAAAACTTAAGCTACGATGGTTCCAAACGCGCCCTGAAGAAGAAGCCCACAACAAACCTAGCCGGGTGTTCTTTTTGTTATCACCATCTCACATTGTCATTAGAAAATATTTAAGAAGCATCCTGGTCAGAGTAATTGTTCACACCCAAGCTTTTTTATCGTTTACGTAATACTTTATACTATAATAGGACTTTTCTTTAAGCTTTCGCTTAATACAAACTTTGAACTTTTTTAGTGACATCCCCAAGATATCAACCGGTAATTTATTGTAAAATTGTATGCAATTTCCTTCGTATGAATTGCTTCTTTTGTGTAGTCTAGTGTCGTCTAGTATCATCATATCAATGAATTAATTAATTTATTTATTAAGGACACTAACAATATACATATATATACCATATACAGTAATAAACTTGTACAATATTTTACACATTCACTTATATGTATATCAATAACAAGTGATCATACAATTCAATAAAATAAAAAAGTGTTTGCGTGTAACCTTTACGCGCGATTGAACTAAAACTTTTATTATCATTCATTGATGAAAGAGTAAAACGTTCCTGGGACTCCGCCATTTAGTTTAATATTCATTATTTCGTTTTATACTCTATTTAAAATTCATTCATATCACTTTCACATTTTATACATATTTTCATTTGTTAAATAAAATAATTGAGAGTAGAAAATGTAAGGTTAGATCAGCACATGTAATACAGACTTGTTATTGAATGTTATAGAATGTCGCATTCGTCTGAAAATTTATTGTTAATTTATTTATTAAAAAAGTAATAAATAAACAAGTAAATTTAGAGATTTTCTGAATTACTACCCTAAAGTAAAAATCTGAGTTTCTCCCTATTGTAACTACTTTATCTCCCTACTCCAGGCATTCATATCTCCGGCATAGTGGATTCACTATGTATCACTCCTTCCTCTTATTACAAGTAGGAAGTCTTTATGGTATAAATATCTCTTATTGAAATATTGGTAGTTGCGAGCCCCAACTCACGCATCGCAACGGTGGACTCCTACCCGAGCTCGGACGAGAAACAAGTCAATTGTGATTTTCGTAAAAGGTGTACAAAGTTTTTGCTTCACGTATTACTATATAGATCTCATCTCTCTCGTGTTTTCTTGTGTTATTATTTTCATATATCTGTGTATCTCTAAGAAAGCTTGATAAATCATATCTCAAACAAACACAGCGGCAGCCTTAGTCCTGAATAAACAAACTAAGCCCACAAAGCCCTGAACTTAATACGAACTTGAGCCAACTGGACCGCTTGTATAACAAGACTATTTGTGGATGTTTAAATTATATCGAACGTAATTAAACTTTTTTTTTAATTTTTTTTTTTCTTACGTAAGATTGGCACCTGTGTTCAACACCTTCAACACATGTGTTTAATATATCCTCACTTATCTTAAAACTGCGAAAGTGTTTGTTTATTTGTTATGAAGGCCGACTGGCGTAGTGGGCATAGGCTTGTGGGTTTTTTTTTTTTCTTTATTTGGTTTACCAACAGCTTTACATTTCAAAAAAACAATTTAAACTAGCTTATACTGTATGAAGACAAAATGTAAATCTACTAACTGGTAAACACCGCATGCAATAAATAGCGTTAAACTAGCTTACAACTACAGAACAACATGAAAGTTTATACAGTGTAGGAAAGAAAAAAATAATTAAAATATTATACTTTGCTTAAAGCTAATTCCAGTGATCTCCGGAATTCGGCCAGAGAACTACAATGTATATCTACAATATTAAACTTGTTATAAAGTTGACATAACCTAGGGACTGGCGAGTTGGCACCCATAACTGTTGAATGGCGAGGGAAGGTTAAGAGGGTTTTAATAGGGTACCTCGGATATCTCATGGGAACTTTGTAAGAATCTTGAATAAAAAAACGAGATCTAGTTTACTTCTACGAATATTCAATGATTCCATATTAAAAAACTTTAGACGATCTTTGTAACTTTTTAGTCTTCGGGCCTTGCCAGTCCCAAAAGTAAGATGCTGATGATGATGATGTTTCATTCCCACAACTGGAAAATATTTGCGTGATGAACATGAATGTTTTTCAGTGTCTGGGTATTTATCTTTTTATTATATATAGTATTCATAAAAATATTCATCAGCCATCTAAGTACCCATAACACAAGCTACTCTTTCTTTGGGGTTAGATGACAAAGTGTGTATTGTCGTACCTTTAAATAAATAAAATAAATAAATAAATAAATAAATGTACTACGACAATACACACATCGCCATCTAGTCCTAAAGTAAGCGTAGCTTGTATTATGGGTACTAAGATGACTGATGATTCTTTAAGAATAATATACATAAATACTTGTACTACTATAATATATAGATAAACACCCAGACACTGGAAAACACTTATGTTCATCACACAAACATTTTCCAGTTGTGGGAATCGAACCCGCGGCCTTGGACTCAGAAAGCAGGGTCGCTGCCCACTGCGCCAGTCGGCCGTCGAAATTTATTAACTATTTATTTATTTGTTTGTCAACAACTGGATTTTGGCATAGGGTTAGTTGAAAAGACAGAGATAACATAATCTACTTTTTAGCTCGGGAAAACAAACGCTTCCCATGTATATATATAATACATTAAAAAACGTTCGGATATTTTTAATCTCAAGAGAACCTTTTTTTAATAGCTAAAAAGTATCGCACGTCTAACTCCAGCTATTTTAACCGGTACATTGGTAACAAAGCTCTTTTTCAATCCCAGGTGCTATTCCGGGATAAAAAGTATTTTTAGTCTGTTTCCAAGATACAAGCTATCTTTGTGTAAAATTTCATCTTGATCGGTGTAATGGATGAATAGAACATAGACAACAAACAAATAAAGAAATAAATACTTTCGCATTTATAAAACTAAGTAGGTATAATTGTTTTTTGGTAGTCTAGAATTTCTGACTTTGTGAGATTATGAAAACGCTGCAGATTTTCCTCGGATCGGATCCGACAGCACAACGTGCTCTTCGAGGCACGGGGAGACATCGCACATTTGCGTACTCATAAAATTTAGGGTACGCTTACAAAACAACAGCCTTACTGTACCTAAAAGCAGTGTTTGTTTACTGTAAAACTTACACTAGAAGCACAGATCTCTCCACAAATTCGTATTGTAAGTCCTAAACCAATAAACTAAGTCCAGGTCATACTTAACTACATACAAACTCGAAACAAACATTTGGTATCAATTTCAACTACCTACTCTAGTACTAGTTACTATACAAATATCTCGTGTTAACGAAAGAAAGACAATTGTGAGATTCAGACGACGACACGATCAGTTTTATCGACTCTATTTTTTTTTATTACCTAGTCCTAGGGCTAAATCTATACGAATATGCCTTTCGGAGCATTTATACTCGTTTGATACTTGGATATGACTAAAAAAATGCAACAACCTATTTTTTTATTTCACTACAAGTTAGCCCTTGAATTTAGACCTCTAAAATGGTAGCGGGCTAACTTGTTAGTATGTTATATTACACCCATAACCTTCTACTATTTCTACGTTAAATCGCTAGTTGGTAGGATGGTAACTAGCAATGGCCGAAGCCTTGCAGACCAGACTAGAGAAAATTCTGAAATTAAATTCCATAATTTTCCCGGATCGTACCCAAGAACTTCACTCATAGCGCTCACCACTTCGCCAAGTAGGTCTTAACTAATTTAATGCTTATGATTTATTAATCTGTCCGTCTAATAATATCGCAAATTTCACCCGACCAAGTCAGACGCGGTTGCCGCTGTCATTAGCGCAACTCATCAATATTCATAGCTTAATTAATACAAATTACTTTAGATATTAATTTTCAGGATGAACCAAATTGGGGGACTTGAACCGGCTATGCGATTTTCCGAATCCAATTGTGATAATAAATTTTAATACCTTCCTCAAAGTATTGTTTCTAGGATATCACATTTTAATTTATTCACATTTTTAATTTCAAGCAATTAAAATATCATTTGCCTCGACGGTAAAGGAAAACATCGTGCGGAAACCTGCGTACTGAAATTCTCCATAATGTTCTCAAAAGGCGTGAAGATCACGAATTACTGGACCAGCGTAGTGGAAAAGAGGCCTAAACCCCTTCTCATTGTGGGAGAAGACCCGTGCCTTGTAGTGGACCTGTAATGAGTTGATATGATGACAATGACGGTGACATTTTTATTATTAAGGCTTGGCTCATACCATTGCGAAACTTTGCAGCTTCAAGTTCAAGGTCAGATCAGAATGCAGATGTCACCAACCCTTCTCTCCCCGCGGTTGTCGTACGAGTCAACTTGGGAAATACTACGAAGAACAGGCCTTTGATTTGAATTTTTCTTAAAGTTTTTTTTTAATTTCTCCTTTACTACGCAATAAAGATGTTTAAATAAATAAAATAATACTGCCATCTATGTATTATTATATGTACGCTGAGCAATGTCCTTTCTATCGAAGTAGGAATAGAAATAGAGAATAGAAGTAGAGTACTGAATCCTTTATACTCGAGTGCGACTCGGTTTTTTACTTTGATGTACCTTGCAATAAGGTTAGAGCGCTTGGGTAAATCTTTTGAATAGGTACCTTCTTTTGCCTTGGTATTTATTTATATAAAGTGAGTAACAAAAGAGCGTACAAAACTAAAAAGAATTTCTTCTTCTTTCAAGAGATATCTATAAGAAGTGGAACTAATTAAAATGCATAGAACGGACGCCACAATTAATGGTCTCAATTCGGTTGTACTTTCCGGATAAAAACCACCCGTCTTTACCACCGATAACAGCAAAGCAAAATGTATTTAACGTATAATAAAGTATAATACTGGTATATACATAGTTATTTCTTGTATATAATATTTTGAAAGGTGACCCAGTAAAAATGGTTTAAGCTCCATTAAAACATAGTGAAGCTTGAATTGGGTTATTTCTCGACATTCTTGGTGCAGTGCTAAGCCAGTGTTTATAAATGGAGGGAGGGTTCGATTCTGGCGTGGCAATTTGGGAATTTATAACTTCTGAATTTTCTCTGATCTCGTCTGGGTGTTCACTTCGTCCGTGGCAAGCTACCAACCTCCTGACAGAAGACGTGCCTCCAAGGTTATTAGCATTCCGGATTGAATGGGTAAAAATGGTTAAATTACAGGTTAGCCCGGATCGACCAATGAAAAATACCAAAGTCAATAATAAACTTATCCAAAACCCTCAAAAAAATTTCTAAAGTTTGTAAAGCCCTCCTTATTGACAAAAACGAACAGCAGAGTAAGAAAATTTTACTATGTTCATATGCTTTAAAGATTCTATTAGATTAATTATAAATTCGGTAGGTTATGCCCATTTTCACTAACCGCGAACATGACAATGCTTAAATAAGTAATCTAAGGAAATTCCCAGACATACATCAACCGTTCACCAATAGTTATCACATAAGAGTTGATGAAACGTTATTTTTCTATAGACGTCGCATTCGATTAAGGCGGTGCCTAGGTTTAATGAAAACGACCATTTGACTGCCATCTCGAACCGCTGGAGAAGGCAAACTTATAGTGGAATAATTAAAAAGCTAGTAGATTTTTAAAAACCCGCTTCAAAAACATGCAAATCGGTAACAACTATTCACAATAACTTGACGAAAATATCGGTTCCTACACGAGTGTTATCGCAAGAAATTTTCCTTCTCTTTCTAACTGAAACAACAATTACGGTACCCAGTTACGTAAAACCAGCGATAACGTCAACTTGTTACATAAAGTGCCGTGATAAAGAGCTGTAGTCGATGTATACAAACGCAGTTTCGTACCAAAAACTTATGTTTACGTCGTCTTGTTTTCTCCACAAACGTTTTACTTTTTCTGTTACGTCCGTGAACATTATATTTACGTATTTTACCCAATCGACGATAGTTACGTTTTTCATAACGAAAGACATGGACAAATATTATTGTAGTTTATATTGTAAGACTTCTAGCCTTCTTTTAACACGTTAGATAAAAAAGTGACAATCATTTCGTTTCTCATTGAGAACCCAAAAAATATAAAGGTACCTAGATAGATTATTCCTCAATAATAACTTAAAAAGTCTTCTTCACAAATTAGTTTCAAAAAGTAGGTAAAAAGGATAAAGTCTAACCACCTTTCAAATTTCAGAGCAGCCTTTACATAATTTCTGTTTTCAGTTTTAAATTTAAATATTTAAGTATAAAGTTCAGAAGATTATTTAAGTTATGTAATTATAGTAAGATTTTATACAGCTTTAGTTTTAGTTTTACCTACGCCGGGATCTGTCTCCCGGTTTCCGATTGAACTGAAATTTTACATGCATGCAAACGTATGAAAATGCAGTATTACTATGGAACCAATCTGATAATAAAGTTGGAAGATGGTTATGGGAACTCTCTAATGAAACTACTCAACCCATCGAGTTGGGGAACGTTTGATGTCTTAGCAAGGACCCTGGTTCTAGAATTCCATGAATAAGTCAACTATTATAAAATAAATATATTATTATAAAATAAATATATATCTTCAATAATAATATAAATTTTCAGTTTTTTTTAAATACGAGTTTACCTTTTATTTCCCCAATTAATTTCATACTCCTTTTTCTGTTATATATTTTTAATATTTATGATTTTACACAACTTTAAGCTACATCATAAAGAGTTATGTAATAAACTTGACTTGTGTTAAACCATTGTTAAATATTTTTTTAACATACATTCGGTCATATTAAAAACACATATACCCGTACATGGTATGTTATTTTAAAAGCAAGGCTCCTTTACTTTGCCGTACTCTAGTAAAAATCCAGCCGGGCATCACCTTAATTACTATAATCTTGACTGCGTAGAACTCTCTCTTATTACGAGGTTATAATAATTAAAAGGTAAACAAAATGAAGGCAGGTTTAAGAAAATATACTAAGTAAAATAAAAGGAATCGGATTACCTGAAGCTTATTTGAAAAGAAGAAATTATAATAAAATCCATCCATCAGCCAAATAACATCTATAAATTCATTATAAACAAAAGTTTATTTTATGTAGGCCTTCAGGTATACGCACTTTGGAAACGTCATGTGCATATATATACATTGACTTTACTACCGGTATCAGTGGATACTTTCGAAAGGATATATATAACATTTAGTATAAATTATGCATTGCAGACCGGTCGAAAATGGATTCGGAAGCTTGTTATAAAAGCAAACAGTTAAACAGTTGATTAATAGATTAATATAGTAGCCATTATGTATTTAAAATTACCCGAGTATTATCTCTTAAACGCGCATTTGATGGTATATAAACGGCAATTAAAAACACTACATTTGAGTCATCAAAAGTCCGAGGCAGAATTTCCATAACAAATAATTACTCGAGTTCCTTTTTGATTATTTTTCTACGTATTACGAACGAAAAACAATTTTCACTTGATTTAAAGAATAACAATAAAGTTTTTATTCGTTGTAAAAAATAAAGGTCATCTCATTTTTGTGTGATCGGGAAGCGATTTGTTATTGCGCTGTTTACAAGACTATAACCTTCGAGGCCCTTCGCGTTTTTGCCGAAACCATTACGTTTTTCTCTACGGAACCACTTTTAGGAAGGAGGAAATGCATTTCCATTGTCCTTCGGCGTCAGAATTAAGATTAATTCTGTGCCTTCGGCATTACTGCATTCATCTTGTCACGGACAAATCCTTTTACTCGTGTACTGTTGTTTGCAAAGCAAGTAAACACAAATACTCATATGTAAAAAAAACTATTGATTTAATAAGTCATATTAACTCTATTCAATATTATACGGATCTGCAAAAAGGCTGCCTTTTCTTTAAAAGGGTTTATTAAGATGGTTAAGTCCTTCAATCGTAAAAAACAAGGTCCCATTATTTTTTCGTCAGCGTATTGTTACTAGAAGCGGTGATAGCGCAGAGGGTAGGAGCTCGACTTCACTTTCGGGGGGCCGAATACGAATCCCAGCACGCACCTATAACTTTTCTAATTTATGAGCGCTTAAATTAAAAATATCACTTCACTTCGCTTCGATGATGAAGGAAAACATAGTGAGGAATCCTGCATGCCTGAGAGTTCTACATAATGTTCTCAAAGGTATGTGGAGTCCACCAATCCGCACTGGGCCAGCGTGCTGGACTACGGCCTTAACCCCTTCTCATTGTGGGAGGAGACCCGTGCCCTGTAGTGGCCCGGTAATGGGTCGATATGATGTATAGTTACAGCCTCTTTTGTCGTATATCGTGCTTGTCTGCGAGTTCTATATAATGTTCTTAATTATGTGTGAAGTCTACGAATCCACACTTGGCCAGCGTGGTTGGTTACGGCCTTAACCGTACCTCTTCTCCTCTCAGAGACCCGTGCACTATAGTGGGCCGGTAATGAGTTGATGAGGAATTTCTGTCTCATCTTTATGGTATAAGGAAATTTGTAGCTCATACCCGCGTCTCGAAGAGCACGGTAATACATCTGTATCGGTTGATATGTAACATTTCATAATAACAGTTGAAGCCCGCCAATCTATATTGGCGCAGTGTAGAGAGTTTAAGCTCTTAATCCCGCTTACCTACGAGAGAGGGAGGCCTGCCCATTCATTAATAGATTGGTATTATGAATGATGCGTAATTGCGACTCGCAATGTATCATAGCGTTGTTGCAACTTCATATTATGCTATCAAAACTGTGAAAACTAGTACATCGTTCTGAGAGACGCGAAATGTGGAATTGCAGTGATTTTTTTTTTCCAATTAAAACCACTCGTATCGCCGTGTGGAAATTGGCTAAATTAAAAACTAATGCAAAATGGCATGACAAGACGCTCGCTTGTGAAAATCGCTTAGAACAATACACAAACAGTTATTGTTTTAGAACTGAGTTTCTAGCATAACTTTTAGTTAAGAAAACCAAAATGACAGATGTGGCATCTAATAAAAAGATTGTTTTTATTCCACTACAAATTAACCCATAACTGCAAACTCACCTAGTAGTGCAGTTAAGATGGTAACGGGCTAACCTGTTAGGGATATGGTACTTTTATTAAACTAATTTACCAAACCCAACAAAATCTGTTTCTACGCGACATCGTACCGGAAAGCTAAATAAATAAATAAAATAAATATACTACGACAACACACACCTGGGCATCCAGCCCCAAAGTAAGCGTAGCTTGTGTTATGGTTACTAAGATGACTGATGAATATTTATCTGAATAATACACATTAATACCTAGAATATACATATAAACACCCAGACACCGAAAAACATTCATGCTCATCACACAAACATCCTCCAGTTGTGGGAAACGAACCCACAGCCTTGGACCCAGAAAGCAGGGTCGCCGCAAACTGCGCCAATCGGCCAAATCGCTATAACCGGCAGTAGGGTGGTAACTAGCTCATAGACTTAAAGACCAGACCAGAGAAAATTCAGAAAGTATAAATTACCACTGCCAGGAATCGAACCCGGGCCCTCCAACATGAATCCACAGCGGTCACCGCTGCGCCAGGGAGGTCGTTGATATTCATTTAGGTACTTACTTAAGATTGTAAATACAATGTTTCATTGATTGAAACGAAATCGGAATTTTTTTAGAATTTTTTGATGTCTCCAAAATTGGCAGGACAGCGAGAATTTTGAGATATCATACTACGTGGGTAGGACATAAGAATCGTCGGTTATAACTTGCAGTTGGTAAACCAATTAAGTAGTTATGTTTTAGCAATGGCGCAATGGAAAGTAAGGTCAGATTATTGCCAATGAACGTGATATGAGATTTACCTCAACTAATCTAGAATCTACATAACATTAGAAAGTTGGGCCTTATAAATATTGATTAAACATACAATTTTCAAAAGATTTAAAAAGATCTCCTTCTTATATTTTTTTTTTTGTTTGTATTTTTGTAGAAATTGTTGCAACAATAATGTTTTATTAGCTTTTGAATAAGCCCCATTAACAAATATTTCTTGTAATATGTGGTTTACGCAGTTGACGCCGCAGTGAGTAATTATTTGTACTATGGATACCATTGTGTAATGTGATACTGTGTTGTTGTTTGTCACCAAATAAATAAATAAATAAATAAATAAATTTTTGGTTTATTATTATAATACGTAATTAATATATTAATCACTATCCAATGACTTCTTAATCGGGTTAATGCCAGTGTAAATCATATACCGTGGTGTGGCAGTGATTTCAACTTGTCATGGCGATTCAATTAATCACGTCGCTTGAACCGACTACCCCCGTGACCTGACCACGGAAATCAATAGGCTGTTTGTATACTTGAAATATTATGATACTCAAGCATAGTATTTCCTACGTATTTGTTCACTACATACTATAACTCGACCGTGGTTAAAGAAAAATAAAACTGCATCTTTTTAAAAATATGTACTTTTGATGTACCTTTATCAACTTATCTTTATCTCTCTTTCTTTTTTGCTGTTTTTAATAATTATGTATGTATCTATTCTTTTTTTACACCAGTTACTCTTTAGCCTTAATGCTCTGCTCAATGTTTTTTAAAAAACTTTCTACTGTGCTTTAATTAATATGCTTTTTTAGCAATGTTTCGTTTATATATTAAGATTGTTACTATATGTATTAAGTTACTTCTAAGTAATGACAGTCTTTGCCAAAATAAAAAAGAATAACGTCTTGATTATATTTGAGAGTATGATGTCTTGTGAAGGCAAAGTTTTACCTACTACAAATTTTAATAAAAACTTATTCGCGTTATAGAAATAGGTATAGCTTTTTGTAAAAGAGCTCGTCCGAAGAAATACCATGCTTATTTTTACCGCCAAGCATCGTAGGTAGGTATATTTGTTACTTTTTTTTATCTTATAGAGATTTTGCCAGTTCGGAAAAATCAAAGGTTATTTTTTTTATTTCTCACGACAGGCTTGCGACACGCGTATATCTCGCGATCAGTGCTGGCAAACGTCACTGCATACAAAAATAATACAAAAGTGACGTTTAATACAAAAGATTGCAAGATTTACGCCTGTCGCAAGCCTGTCGATACGTAATCACCCTGCCGAACACTAAGTCGCTTAGCGGCACGTCTTTGTCGGTAGGTTTATTACTAGCAGTTGACAGGGTTTTTAACCAGGGTATGCATATAGAAGAAACATGGCAAAAAAGGAAAATCTTTTGCCTTTATAAGTCATAATTTTTTAGGGTAGGCAGTGCTTTTGTGCACGTATGAAGTGCACGCCACTGGTTACATACGGCCAATACTCTTATTGTTGTTATTGAAACTCGACACCTACCGTTTACCATTTCAGAATATTGTAATCATGACGTGCTACACTATAAGTCCCTTTTACCGAGAACAATATGTAATACATAAACAGACATAAATCCATTATCTCGAATGTAGGTCAATACAGCACATCGATCTTAACAAGATATCGGGTTACATAAGACGCGTGATTACAATATAGTATGTGTTTTAATAGCTATGTAGGGACACGTATAAAGAGCGCTGGCAGACAACTATTGAATTGAAATTAACAATCTGATGCCTGAAACTTTGGCCGCGTGGATTTAGGTCTTTTTTATGTGTGACTAGCTGTTTTTTACAAATTCCATGGGCAGCTGTATTTTGTCCTGTATAAAAATGCCTAGCCTATGTAACTCTTCATCCTTTCAACTAATTTTATGCCAAAAATAAAGTTGATTGGTGGCTTAGTGTGTAAAGGTAGGACAACCAAACATACGAACAAACTCACTTTCTCAAAATGTGACTAACTTCTTCAGAAAGTGAAGTCGAATTCCTACTCACTGGGCTCTCGCCGCTTCCGCGATACTGAAAGAAAAACTACGCAAATCAATATGTATTTCCATTCACAAACATTTCTCCTTAAATAAACGACGTATTGCTAGAAATTCCAATAAAAAAGTGAGATTGATTCTGGATAGAATTCACTCGAATATAATGAAACGAATTCCCCTTGGAGGCCCTTTCTGTTATGTTATTTACATTTATATGAAACATAAATGGCTTTGAGCTTTAATCTCAGCACAAAGGAAGCGCGCCTGACATATTTATAATATACTCCGGTACCCGTATTTCATTATTTATTATAAAGATTTAATCAACTTTAGTCCTAACTGGCTTAGAGATACGCTCGAATACTACTAATATTATAAATGCAAAAGTTTGTAACGACGGATGGGTGGTTACTCTTTCACGCAAAAACTACTAAACCAATTTTACTGCAATTTGTAATGGAGATAGATTATGAGAAAAATGTTGCGTCCCCGCGGGATTTATATGAAATTAAAACGACGCGGACGACAGCTTGTCCTTTATAAAATTTCCTACATCACTATTTACAATTTAATGTCTTCTTACGTTCAATTATACAGGAATATGTTGATATCTATTACAAGTTCTGGGCCGACGCAGGAATCGATCTATAACTCCATGGCTTCGTGAAAAGTCTAAAAGAGCCATCAAGAGGGGCATGCCGTGGTCGTTTTAAGTTTGGGCACACCCCTTTAGAGGGGGAGTCCCACATAACCTCCGTCCTGCCCAAGGGTCGGAGGTAGCAATAAAGCTTTTCCACCAAGCCAAAAAAAAAGGGCTTCGTGATCTGAAGCCGGAAATTCTAACTACTGAACCACGAAGGCAACTGGAACCACTTAGTATATAATGCATGTAATATGGCAAATTGTTTCCGTTACGCCTAGTTAAAGAAACAACGTTTTTTTCTCTACATCCAATGGGTAGTTTTATCTCCTGCATGCCGCAGAAAATTGGCCTTAATTCGATTAGTTGTCTCAAATTGCTTTTCTCTCGTTAAAATCGTTAGCATACGTTATGTATATGTTTGTTTCTTTTCTCTTTTGTTTAAGCGTTGTTTTGCAGGATTGTTGACTTTGTATATCAAAAAAAGTTATTGTAATTGTTCTGCTTAACGTAACTTATAATGACAATTGTACTGGGAGACCTTTTATATAAATAACCAGATATACAGTACTCAGACATACAGACATCGCCATCTAGCCCCAAAGTAAGCGTAGCTTGTGTAATGAGTACCAAGATGACCGATGAATATTTTTATAAATAATACACATAATATACAGATAAACCCCCAGACACTGAAAAATATTCATGTTCATCACACAAACATTTTCCAGTTGTGGGAATCGAACCCACAGCGTTTGGCTCAGAAAGCAAGGTAGCTGCCCACTGTACCAACCGGCCGTAGTTTTTATGCATTCCAAATGCGTTTCCTTTGTAACTCAACGTTATTGATACCGTAGCTTTCCGGTACGATGTCGCGTAGAAACCGATTGGGGATCTGACTTTCATACTCCCTAACAGGTTAGCCCTCTACCATCTTAGACTTCATCACTTACCACCAGTTGAAATTTTGAGTCAAAGCCTAACTTGTAGTGTAATGAAAAAAAAATAACTGCGTCGAACCTAAACAGTTAAATATAACTACCATACCCCTAACAGGTTAGTCGCTACCATCTTTGACTGAATCATAATTTCTCAGCAGGAGAGATTGAAGTCATAAAAAGTTATTATGATAATTTTAAAGACGAACAACCTCATAAGAAGTATTCGCAACAAAAATAAACTGATGGTAAAGCCTAGACTAGAAGCGTAATGTTTAAAAAAAAAGTTGGATGTACAAATCGGCAATGTCGGCAAGTAGGACAACCTTCTTGTGTCCAGCCTTATCCGACACGGGACAACACCATTACCGGTATGAGCCCAACATATTGGCACCTAACTTAGGTTCTTCTACGGATCTTATCAAATCTGTTCACGTAGAGTTACTCCGAGTATAGCTCTTCCCGTCGGCCACTTAGGAACTTCTTTCTTATGATGCCCATAGTTAGCGTACATTTTTCGCAGCCAGAAATCATCGCTAGCACAATAAGCTTTTCACAGACTCGGTATTGTATTGGTATTGGGTGAAAACGATTTTAATTTTGATTTTAATTCTGCTCAAACTGCACTGGGTGTTTTATATATTCAATTTCGAGGAGGTGTGATTAAAAATGGTTTGTTCTAAAAATTCCACTATGACTCAGAGTCCTTAGATCTCCAAATTCAACAACAGAGATAGCTAAGTAGTTATCTTAACTTTTATCATAAAGATAAGAAACTTTACTTTGTCTCTCTAGTTTTGCCACAGTTTCTATACATATACTTACACATTAACGGGTCTATGCAGAAATATCCAGTCCAGTTTCCCAGGTATTTAAACCTTGAATGGTGACTTCTGTTATCTGCGCTTCTGTATATTGTAGAAACGCAAGTGAAATTATTAAAGTTTTAAGGACAAAAATAAAATTAAATAGTTTAAACCTGCGACTTTCAATATAGTAAACATCATTCTACTAATCGAACCCTTTCATTTAATACCCATATTGAGGGAGTTGTAACTAAAAAATTTGCCATTTTGTGATGGCAGCCATCTTGTATTTGAAATTTTTCATAGTTTATTTTACTAATCAAGCCCTTTTATTTGGTTCCCATATTATAGGAGTTGTGTAAAAATATGTAACTCACCATTTTGTGTCGGCAGCCATTTTGGACCAATTTTCATCAAACATAGCTAAGAGAACTTCCGACTAAATCACTTTCAAACAATAAAAAACACAAATTTAAATCGGTTAATCCGATCGGGAAATATGATGCCACACACACACACAGACACGTCAAACTTATAACAAACACCCCGTCGTTTTTGCATCGGGGGTTAAAAAGACACTCTCTTACCATATTAGAAATATCAAATAGGTAATAAGCCCATTTTGAGATCAAGAGATTATAACGAAAGCGTTTTATAGCATTTCCTATCAACTATACTAATTTGACTATATCTGAAAAAAAACTGTAATTTTCCAAGAGTCGACTGTCGCAGAATCACATTATCAATGTGTCAGTTGCTTTCTTATTGGCTGATACTATTCTAATATTCCCCACTACCTCATTCGTGTAGTGGCGTGTTTGACTATGGGTCACGAGATCCGAGTCTCCGGGTCGGGCTAGCAACTGAATTTTTCTATCGAGAATATTTCAATCCCACGGTTAGGTTATTAACAATACCTGAACGGAACCTACCTTCTTGCCTTATTCTTCCTTCTACCTTGAACCGCTACTGTCAAATAATTCTCAAGTCCCGATTTCCTCAGGTTTAGAATGAATGATTTTTTTCGAAAAAGGCTACTTGGCCATAGATAGGCTTACGATTGTGTTTATTATTTACGTACCCAGCCCTAGCCTAGCCCAGGGCTAGATTTTGCTTTATTTTATTTAAACAATAAACTTACATCATTAAATTTATTTAAGTCTCATAATATATTCAATCATTTATTTCTCTCCGTATTCCTTCTCTTCTATTCTCTTCTCGAGCGGGTGAAGGTTTAATTGTATTTATTATTTGTATTACGATTTGTATTTTTATGTTTTTGTTTGGTTTGGCTTCACACCTACGCCCCAGATTGATGGATTCAGTGTGGCACTTTCTAGGCCGTTTTCCTTGCATGCTCTGCTCTGTTTATAGACGTAAGACGATGGCCAATTATTCCTTTAAAAAGCATCACAAAGTAAGTAATATAAAACTAATATATATCCCAAGTTTAAAGTAACAAAACTAAACTAAAGCGGAGGTTCCACTTACAGTTATATTCTTATATCACAGTATTCGTCGTTAAGTTCGCCGTCGAATTGTAAAAAATTAACAGGCTAGGAGTGAAGTTATATTCTATTTATAAAATAAATTGCCATCTGGCCTCAAAGTAAGCATAGCTTGTGCTATGGGTGCTAAGGCGTCTATTACACCTGTAAGTTTTATTTACGTAACTTAGTTACGGAAGTTCCTTACAAAGTTGCTCACATTAGGAAATTGATCATAAGGCATTCCCGTAACTAAGTTACGCAGTAAAATTTACAGGTATAGTCGGCGCCTTAGAATAATATCACATCAACCGATTACTATCCCACCATAGAGCACGGGTCCAACAATGCGAAGGCCGTATTCTACCACGCTGGCTGTGGATTGGTGGACTCCACACACCTTTGAGAACATTATGTAGATCTCTCAAGCATGCAGGTTTCTTCACGATGTTTCCTTCGGCGTAAATCAAGCAAGTGATATTTTAAATTACTTAAAACGCACATAACTTAGAAAAATTAGAGGTGCGAGGTGGGTGGGCCCCCGGAAAGTGAAGTTTAGCTCCTACCCAATGCGCTATCACCGCTTCAACAGCCGAATAACGCCTTATAACCGATGAATAATTTACGAATAATTATATATATTATACAGATAAACAGTTCAAACCATTCTAATTCGTTGCTGCTTCAGCGTTGAAAGAGAATATGTGCGATTCGAGAATAGGTGAGTCTGCTGCAGAAAACTTGTAAATGGAGTTGACAGGACAAATCTTCAGATGTCTGCTATACACTAACTCCGCTGAGCACACTAATGCATCGGATCAGAAAGTTTTGATAGCAAATGACAAATTTTGTAAGTAAAAAGGTCTGGTACTAGATTAGTTTTGGAACTAATTTCGTACGATATAAGTTTTGACGTAGGTACACTAATTTTGTAAGTATTAAATTATTTTGGAAAATAAAATAAAAGTACTCGTTAAATATCTTTTGTTTTATTTTAAGAGTTCGTATAAATTATCTAGGACTGTTGTATAGGTAAATCTAATTATCTGCCTCGTTGGCCAAGTGGTTTGCGCGTTCAACTACGGGTCACGAGGTTCGATATCCTGTTCAGGCCAAGATTAGCTACGTATTAATACTATTTATCGATTAAAAATATTCGGAGTAAAGGCCCGGAGTTATGGGATTGTGTCCACAGCTGTCTGGGCAGCACTTTAAGCCGTCACTGCCAGTTATTATTATCTACAAGTAAATCACTGAAGCCCGCCAACTCGCGTTGGAACAGCGTTGTGGGATTATGCTCTCCTATAAGAGCAGGCCTATGCCCAACACTGGGTTATATGGGACTGATGATCTTTTATAGTATATTCATTTATTACAAATAGTAATAAACAAATATACTATGGTAACACACTATGGTACATTGCCACCTAGCCCCAAAGTAAGCGTAGCTTGTGTTATGGGTACTAAGGTGCCGGATGTATATTTTTATGAATAAAAATAATATACTTAAATACTTATAATACAGATAAACAACCAGACACTGATATGAATACCTAAATATTCCAGAAGGCAATAGTTCCATTCCGAGACCTGTGGTACATACATATGCTAATTACCGGAACCGCCTGTTATTGGTCATGACGGTTAAGCGAGGTCGCCCGACCATCATTGTTTAGCATAATTTTCTGTTATTACTTCAAAGCAATACGTGGAGTAGCATTGTCACAGCGTCATTAATGAAATCCCACAAGATAATAGGTAGGTACAATTTGTATGGGTATTCTAAGTTCAATATGTCGGTAGCTCTATAAAGTATTGACAGAAGTATGCAATGTCGATGTTTCGACGGCCGATTGGCGCAGTGGGCAGCGACCCTGCTTTCTGAGTCCAAGGCCGTGGGTTCGATTCCCACAACTGGAAAATGTTTGTGTGATGAACATGAATGTTTTTCAGTGTCTGGGTGTTTATATGTATATTATAAGTATTTATGTATGTTATTCATAAAAATATTCGTCACTCACCTTAGTACCCATAACACAAGCTACGCTTACTTTGGGGCTAGATAGCGATGTCTGTAGTGTCATTTGTCCACTTTCTTTTTTTTTTTTTAATGTTTTTAGTTCTATTCCACTACAGGTTAGCCATTGACTGCAATCCCACCTGGTGGTAAAAGTTGATGCAGTCTATGATGGGAGTGGGCTAACCTGGTAGGGAATATGGTAGTCATGCCCCTAACCGGTTTCTACACGACATCGCACCGGACTACTAAACCGCTTAGTGGCACGTCTTTGTCGGTAGGGTGGTAACTAATTACCAAAGAATCCCACCAGACCAGATCAGAGAAAATTCAGATATACTAGTTTATGTATTAGCATGTAGTTATTCGCATGTATGTATTTTAATATTTGTACCACCAGCAGTCTATTCTCCTCTTCTTTTTTTTTCTAATTCTAAGGTTGCCTGGCAGAGATCGCTATTAAGCGATAAGGCCGCCTTTTGTATTACTACTTCTTTCGATATGTTTCTGTTTTTGTTATATTTTAAATATGTTAATGTTGTGGTATACAAATAAAGAGTTTAATAATAATAATATAATAAATTCCCCAATCGCCCATGCCGTGAATCGAACCCGGGACCTCCTACTCCTACTTAAATTAGCACAGCGCTCAACCTTGCGCCAGGAAGGTCGTCAAAATAATATTTAAAAAAATAATAAAAAAATATTTAATAATAATAAATATTATTATTAATAAATATTCAGCTGTATTAGAACCTATTGGTTTGGCGCGGAGCGATGGCAAGAGACCTGATGGTATGACGCTCATACCTTGGAGGCTTGGAAGGTCACTTCTGTGGGATGCAACTTGTGTTGATAGCTGCATCACACATCCCGGCCACCTCGTCAATGGTAGGTGCGGCTGCTTCCAGTGCCGAGCAGGCCAAGAGGCGTAAATATGAAAACCTGGATAGCAGCTTCATTTTTGTGCCTTTTGGAGTAGAGACTTTGGGACCGTGGGGTCCGGAGGCAAGAGCCCTTTTTAAAGAATTATCGAAAAGGGTTATCGAGTCTACCGGTGATCCTAGAGCGGGTAGATACCTTGGCCAACGAATTAGTTTGGCCATCCAAAGGGGCAATGCTGCCAGCATCTTAGTAACTGTGCCTCGCTGCGGTGGTTTCGAGGACGTTTTAGATTTTATTTAGTTTTTAAATAGTTTATTTTAGGTTATAGTTATGTATTAATAAAAATTATATTTTAGAGATAAAAATAATTGATCTAATTGACTTAATATGTATCAAATAAAAATTCGAGTTCTTCATACAAGTATAAAAAATATATATAAGTTTACTAGCTGTTGCCCGCGACTTCGTCTGCGTTTGATTTAGTTTTTTTGATGTGGCATTAAATTTAGTTGTAGTTCTAAAAAAAAAAATTATACAGTATTGCCTTAAATGAGGGGTTTGCTGCCGTCCGCTGAGAAGTTCGGTTCAACCACAGTTTGGGCAAAATTAAACACATATTATAACCTCTATAGTACAACAATAATTATTCAAATCGGTTATAATTTCGGAGTTATGGTGTAAAATCGTCAAACACTCATCCCCTCTCCCAAAGGAACCGAGCTTAATGTCGGGATAAAAAGTATCCTATATTACTTCTAACACTTCCAAGAATATGTGTACAAAGTTTCATGAGGATCGATTAAGTAGTTTTTGCGTGAAAGCATAACAAATAAACTTACATTGACATTTATAATATTAGTAGGGATTAATTACTCAAATAAACGTGTCTTGTGGTGTCGGCAGATCAGAATACAGTTATCGCCACCTCCTCCTGTTCTGTCGGGTATCGTACGAAGTGACTAAGGGATTATAACGGAAAACGGGCAGCACTACAAACACCTACTGCGATCACCAACACGTCTGCGCAGTCTGGTTTAATATCTACATTACATACAACTGCTGTACATAGGTTTTTTGTTCCATCCAAGGAGTTCCATCCAAGAATACAACGGTCTTAAAGGCAGCCGTCCCTTCAACAAATTGGTTATTATGGGCGAACACTCCCGGAGTAGCCTAGTTGAATGGGATATCTTGATATATACAATAAGTGAGGGGCATAAACTGCTCAACTTAAGGCCGATTCGACGGCCGAGTGGCGCAGTGGGCAGCGACCCTGCTTTCTGAGTCCAAGGTCGTGGGTTCGATTCCCACAACTGGAAAATGTTTGTGAGACGAATATGAATGTTTTTCAGTGTCTCGGTGTTTATCTGTATATTATAAGTATTTATGTGTATTATATTCATAAAAATAAAATATTCATCAGCTATCTTAGTACCCATAACACAAGCTACGCTTACTTTGGGGCTAGATGGCGATGTGTGTATTGCCGTAGTATATTTATTTATTTATTTATTTAACTATATCTGTTCCCGTAACCTTTAAGCCCTGCACGCGGCCCTGGGTGGTGCTAAGAGCAGTGACAAAAAAAAATAAACATACAGTAAAATTTTCTCGATAACTATAAATGTCACATGTACCTCTAACGATATTATTAGAAGTATGCTTTCCTTAATTATAAAATAAAGCTTTCATAAAACAAAAAATACTTTAAATGTAGAAATTACTGAGTATTTTGGTTGTCTAAGTTTTTTTAGTAAGTACTTATTTATCCAAGTGCGGGTTTTTACAGACTTTAATATTATCAAAAATATAATATTTAATTTATTGGTATTTTTGTATTAAGGATTAGCATGCTTAAAATATTGCAGAAAAAATAAATTACAAACTGCATTTCAATATGCAACATACTGATATCGATTAAATCTGCATGTACCCAGTAGTGGATAAATATTCAAGCCTATAATATATATATAAACAGGGAGATTTTGTTTACCCATTTCATATTCTTTTTACGGCCTTGTGTAATGAGCGATTTAAATTTGCGATAAGCTGAAGGGCTAAGCTGTTACGCTAAAAGCCACGAAAAATCGCTTAACTTAATTGCAGGCGAAAAGTAAAGAGAATTTCAAATTTTGTTCAGTCATTCACTGCTCTTCTGTGAGCCTTTAAACATAATTGAAATGGGAAATGGAAAAGATACAGCAGATAAGATTTAACTTTGCTAAAAGTTATTAATGTACTGACACTCTTGTTCTTTCAAACTCATGAATCGACGTGTGATTTTATTTTGAGGTTTAAAAAAAAATTTACTACATGTTCACCCTTTTTTGGCGTGGTGGAAAAGCTTTATTCCTTCCTGCGACCATTAGGCAGGACGGAGGTTATGTGGGTCCACCACGTCCCCCCAAACTAAAACCACCACGGCATATACTTCTTGTTGGCATTGTTTGACGCCCGGGGATCACCACAAGTTCACCCTTGACTGCAATCTAAGTGCTGTTAAGTGATGATGCAGTCTAATGCAAACCTGTTAGGGGTATGGCAGATATATTCAACTCAAACCCCTCACCCGTTCTACCAGACTAGACAGCGAAAAAAAAACAGAAATTATTATTTCCCTTTTTGCCCCTGCTAGGGGTCGAACCTGTGACCTCAAAGTAAAAACCGCAGCGCTCACCACTGCGACAGAGAAGGCCTCAAAAATATACATATTACATCTAGTTTTCAGAGCGGGGTCGCCATTCCAACACATTCGGACCCCAACGTCCACCGATCCAAGCTATCCTTTGCTACTTGAGCTTTGAGCTATATCGTTTAGTCTAGTTCTTCTACGGATCACCTCATTTCTTTTCTTTCCATAGCTCTCTCTATTGCCCACTGAGTGACTCTGACCCTTCTTATGAGGCCCATAATAAGCAACAATGTAAGTACTTAGATTATAATAACTTATTTAATCCAAGGTGTTCGGATCGCATGAGGTTGGAGTACTTATTTTGTTGGGTGTATAAAATATAGGATTACCACGCTAACTTGAAAGTCCACAATTTTGAATGCTCTAAAAAAAATACCTAAAAATGCAAACAAAACGGTATACTCATATTTATTGTAACTATGACTGACTATAATATACTTGTTTATTAATTTGAAAGAAAAATAACATATTTCTTGCGTCTATAAAATTCGAATACGAAGCAAATTTGAAAAGATACCAAATGCGCATATTTTCATTTAAATAAATGGTACGCTTAAAGGCATAAAAGCTTTTAACCATATATTACGATTTTATATATCATTACCAACTCTCTGTTGCTGTTATTCTGAAACTAAATAAAGCGATAGCGCTTTTTAAAAATAAACCTAACATAAAAGATTTCATTGTTAAGAAAACTTTGATCAATATTGAACTAGATTTACAGTTCCAAACTACTTTCTTTTTTTTCCTCTACAAGTTACCTTTGCCTGCAATCTCCCATGGTCTTATCACCAGTTGATCCAATTCTATATGGTAGCAGGGTTACCTCTTAGGTATCTTGCAGTTATATCAATCCCAAACCACTAATCGGTTTCCACGGATTGCTTGTCGGTAACTTCCCATCAGTACGGATAAAATAACATGCAGCCATTATAAATTTCCGAATCCGAGACCTCCCATTCATAGCCTCACTATTGCGCCACCAAGGTTGTCTCAATTTATTTTATGATTGTAGTTATCAATTATAGTTACAATCTTCATTACTACATTATGCAGAAACTTTTACAAGGATAATACATTTTAGTGTAGTTTTATAAAAGAAAAGTCTCTTCGGCACACTCTAATTAAATCGCGATACTCGAAAAACGGTTGTTTCTGATTTTTTCACAGTCATATGGTTAAATTATTCGAATTCTATTCGAAAATATTATAAATAGAGGTTTTTTTTACACTTATAACTTAGAAAAATTATCCCAATTTTCCATTCGGCAAAACCCAGATGTTCTGGGAATGATGTTGACAAGTGGTATTTTTTGTTTTTTATAAGCAATTATTGGTAAAACAAACAAATATTTTATGAAAGTTATAAGACGAAACAGCCTATGAAACTGCATATTAAAATATTGGTGATGAACAAATATAATATTATTTGCATATTTTTATCGAATCGCAGTACGGTTCTCAGAATTGCATTGTTTATCCCTTGCCAAGGAATATAGTATATAGAACTCAAAGCTGACTTTTTCAAAGTAATAATAATTGAAGACATACAGACGTACAACGGAAGGTTCCGGCCGACCAAGTATAAAGATAAGCCCATGCCTTCCCTGGGCTTGTCTTTATACTTGGTCGGAAGAAGAAGAATAATTGAAGAATCAAGCTGATGATCCACCTGACGGTAAGAGGAAAACAATCGTCTATAATCAGAGCAACATTTCGCAGGGCATGCAACGAACACGTCTCGCAACGTGCCCTCCCTGTGCCCATCGACCTGAGACGCAGGTGTTAGCCTCATGTGCTTGTCATTATACTGGCAACCACGCCCTTCAGACTTGAGTACAGCATTGCCACAATGCAACTTGGTAAAAATAAGCATGGCGGTCGGTAGTACTTTCCCGGACGAGCTCAATCAAAAGAAGTTTTACTATCACTATTATTAAGTTGACCTGGTTATATATCAAGATTATAAAATAATGAAGAAAGTCTCATTCTAGAATTAAATTATCGCGAAATATGTTCCATATCATTCAGCACAAAGACATAGGAGATTTTATGGTTATAACAGACAGTCGCCTTCGTAACCCTTTAGCTACGACACCGTAGCTCCTACGATTGCACGCGCCCAATCTTACGGTAACGTCCTTAAACTTGTCAAGTGTATCAGCACGGTAGAGTGGGCAAGTGCAGCCCAGTCCCCGTGACCTACATCCGACGACCCTCGCTCGGGAAGCTGCTAATTTCCACCATCACGACGTCACTACGGGGGGGAGGGGATAGAGAGGGGGGCGACTCGCTGGCTGCCTGTGCCTCGCTCCGATCAGTCCGCTGCCCTACTCCGAAGAGCACGTACGCGTCGGTCGCGACTCGCGTCCGCGAACAATCAAACACTTCACAAAACACCTCATCGGCAAATCCTGTGTCCAACAAAAAAAAAATATTTTTTTTTAAGTGTCGTGATTTTTTTTAACATCTCCCAGTTGTGATTGAAGGCTCGGGTGGGGCGCGTTCCGCTGACACACTGGCTCAGTCAGCCGCCGGTCGCCGAGTGGCAAGCATCGATTTTCACTACACGGCTCTACGAGGTACGTATCACGTGCTCGTATTTTCATCACTGCTATTTCCACGCGCCGCGTATTTTCGAACGATCTGCTTAGCGTTCAAGGCCGCTTCTGTTTGCGTTAGAGTTTACGTTTGTAGTTTGATCTATTGTGCGAATCTTAGACAATTCGTTATCTACGGCGGCCTGAGAGGAAAACGAATCGCTTTCATGGTTTCACGATCTTTAGAGCACGCTTAGAATATGTAATGCGATAACGCGCTGTGACCAAGGTTGCGGTTTACATGTCCACGATGCAACGTGTCATATTTTTTCTTCTATTATAGGTACTACACTACACATACATTATACTCAACTTATATTATATACTATTCTTGATATAGCACCCTCAGTGCATCGCTTTCACTTTGCAAAAACCATTTTTTGTTTAATTGCTAAAGCATTTACAGAATTCGTATAGTGCACAATTAATGTGTGAAGTGATATTCGGTATAGCCTTTGAATCCTTCTCCTCATTTTTAATGGCAAAACTGACAGTGACTTTCAATTAACACCTATGAATTGTTATTTTGCGTTTTGATAAAGTAGTTTGAATATTGTTGATACAAAACATAGAGTCTTGATCGTGACCTACAGGCATTAACGATCTAAATATCGCAATTGCGTTACGCTGTACGCAATCTGGCACTCGTTCAGATAGCTATTCATTCAGACTACGCGTCAACTGTTTAATTTATATCGCATTGATTCTGTTAAATGCTACAATATATATCAAAACATATGTACTTAATCATCGCATCTTCTACTACGTTAAAAATATCTTGATAAAACAACGTTGGCATGACTGAAAAAGCGTATAAAGGCTTATCTTTATCTAATCATCTCACCTTAAACTACGTAAATCTTAACTTTAACTATTCTAGATAGCATAAAATCTCGTAACTGTAATATGGAAATATCATAATTTCGACAATCCTGAAGTTTTGTCTCTAATGAATTCGGGGATCTCAGTATCTGATTTCGCAGAAAACTCGTATCTACGTACGTTCGTAAAATTTCCATGTTCCGTTTCTAGTGTCATTTGATGTCATTAAAGAAGCGGAATGCTTTAAATGCGATAGTGGTAGAGTTTCAGCCGCATTTATATCCAAATCAGTAGTTATATGACCGCCGATTGGCGCAATGGGCCACCCTGCTTTCTGAGTCCAAGGCGGTGGGTTCGATTCCCACAACTGGAAAATGTTTGTGTGATGAACAGGAATATTTTCCAGTGTCTGGGTGTAAATATATATTTTATAAGTATTCATTGTATATTACTACCCATAACACAAGCTTGTGTGTATTGTCGTAGTATATTTATTTTTATTTATATACAAAAATTTATATTAGATTTATATTAGATTTTCAAAAAAAATTACGCACATCCGCCGTAATTCAGAGTAAAATTGCAGAATGACTTTTGCTTCGTCAGTTTTAAATATTTATCTAATATCTTAAATGTAATAGGTTTAAATTATTGTGTTGTATGTGCAGAATGATATTTTAGCTTACTCTATATTTGTTAACTTTATTTGTAAATGACTATTTAATTTGTTTAATCGTGGTGACCCTGGGGCCATGGAGTCTAATCGAAAAAAAAACCTAGAGGCACCGCGGTTGATTGACAAAAGAATCAGCCTGGCTGCATGGGGGAAATGCAGTCAGCATTCTTGCCATCATTTCACGTCATGACCTTTACAATAATTAGTTTTGTTATTAGTTTTATTGTTACATTATCTATGATTAAAAAAGTTGTCAATTTTGATATATATATTTTATTTTTCTCACATATATGTGGTTATTAAGTTATTTATATTATATTTTTGTAGCATGGAACATGGTTTTATAAGATAAAATTGGTGACAAAATCAAATAAAATCTTTATTTGCATAATTGAAAATTTGAGTTTCGTTGCAAATCCGAAGTCAGCCTTCAGTGCGTCGGCAAACACGTGCAACCGCCTGTCACGGTTATTATTAAAACTAACCCTAACTATTAATACATTTTTATCTAGATCGTTGTGCCCGCCATTTGAATAGCTTGAATAATTCAAGCCATATGTTCCTATTTTTTTTCGTCCCAACACTTGTTTCTAGCGTGTACTAATTATATTGTGTTGCCTCTATTTTCTCTATTTTGTATTGTCTCTGACTATTATTTATGAGATACTAATATTTTAAATAACTTAAAAATTAATAAATAAATATACTACGACAATTCACACATCGCCATCTAGCCCCAAATTAAGCGTAGCTTGTGTTATGGGTACTTAGATGACTGAAGAATGTTTTTATGAATAATATACAAAGAACTTATAATATACATACAAACACTCAGATACTGAAAAATATTTATGTTCATCACACATACATCAATTTAGTTGTGGGAATCGAACTTACGGCCTTGGACGCAGAATGCAGGGTTAGACGACGACATGTTTATTGACGACTATTTATTGTCGTCAATAAATAGGTTTAATTAAAAAACTTTTTATTTTTTTCTTTATTTCTATGGAAGCAGAGACCTCTGGCTCCAAGACGGTATGCCATCTTTAAAAAACACCGATATATTTCAGCCAATTTACAGAAAACAATAACAAAATTTACATGCATGAGCTATCACTCTGTTCATTAGTGAAAACCGTATGAAAATCCGTTCGGTAGTTTTTTTGTTTTTCGCGCCTAGATAGACGTCTGCGGGAGACATTGTTTTATAATATGTAAAGATACTCTCAACTTTCTTATACTCGCCCTTATCCCACGCTAAGTGGGGCACAACATGTCTTCTCTATAATCCATCCATATATTTTTTGCCTTCCTCTACTTTTTTGTACTTCCACATTAATATTTAACATTCTCTACGCATTACATGACATAAATATTCTCGACTTTACAGTTGCAACTTTTCTTATTTGCCTCAGTGTCATAACAGCGAACTGTTATTTCTAAAATGTGCATCTACTACCGTAATGCCCCACAGAAATGGGTTACCTTCATACTTGTATTTAACCCTTGCTCTACATTCGCGAGTTTAATCCATCATGCATTTACGTAACAATCACTTCAGGCCCCACAATTTATAAGATAGAGATATACTATCATGAATTAACTGACTTACTTATAAACTTTTATTAAATTTCAGTAATGAGTCAAAGTCAAAAATATCCTTATTCAAATAGGCCCAAAGGTGGCACTTTTGATACGTACATTTCATGAGAGGTACACAGTAGTAAGTGATGGCGATAACCATATTCGTAAACTTAAAACAGTCCGTCCAGGTTTAAGAAGCCCACAACAAACTTAGTCGGATGCTTATTTTTTGTTATCACCATCTCACATTGTCATTTAAAATGAATAGAAGAGCAACCTAATTAGAGCAATAATTCATACCCAAGCTTTTATATCTATAAAAGGACTTTTCTGTAAGCTTAGGTTTAATACAAACTTTGAACTTTTTAAGAGACATCTCCAAAATGTCAATGGGTGTTTTATTGTAGAATTGTTTGCAACTACTTTTAAAAGAATTATAAAAAGAGTCTCAAGCCAACTATTACAGTAACTTTTATTATAAAAATCTGGTTAATTACACACACGGCAGAATTAAAACTTCTAAAAAGAAACCTCCCTATATTACCCCTGATACTCTATATTCATCTCAATCTCTCTATTATAATTATGTTATTATAAAATTACAGTTTCCGTGGTAACTAAAACATTTTGTAGCGTAATACTATCTCATTCACTCACCGACTCAATCCTAAACATTTATATGTTTGTATATCGTGTCACATGTTGGTTTCATCGAATTTCAAATTACAGGGGTTTTAAAGAAGTTTAACACAATATTAATCACTGAATATATCATCTGTTACAAAAAATATACGCCAGCCAAGGTGCTGAACAAGCTGACGCTATTTCCCTCGGGATCGCAAGGCTTATTCTATAAGCGGCCAGCTCTTGGGTTATAATGCTTGGACCAACTTTTGTTGTTATAAGTTACTGTATTCAGTGTACTAGTAATCTGATTGAAATATATTTCTTAGATGAATTACTGTTTATAAACAAGCGAAGCAGTTAGTTTTAGACGACTTTAAAAAAGGTTTTCACATTGACGCGTATTTTTATTTTTACAACTCAAATCAGAACGAAAATCGATGTTTTTTTTTGAATGCTTAGTTTTATTTAACTTACATCCTATTTCGCATGAAATCAAATTTGTCACTTCTCCGTCTCGGAGGTCTATGCTCTACATCTCTCTATCCTTTGACAGAAGGTGCTTGTGTCCAGCACTGGGACGGATAGCTTAATATACAATATCACTTATTAGAATCTATATATATAAAAGAGAAAGTGTGTTGGTATGTTCCGTATAGGCTCCGAAACGGCTGGACCGATTTCAATGAAGCTTTCAGGGAATCTCCGGATTGACCTGGCGAGTAATCCTGTAAAGTTTGGTGACGATCGGAGTACTCCTATTTTTGAACTGTCAAACTGTCAAATACAGCTTTTATTTACTATGATGATATTCTATTGTTGGGTGTACATGGGTGTAGATAATGATCTTCACCCGCTCGAGAAGAGAATAGAAGAGAATGAATACGGAGAGAAATAAATGATTTAATTGATTATGAGACTTAAATTAAAAATTTAATGATGTAAGTTTATTGTTTAAATAAAATAAAGCAAAATCTAGCCCGGCGAGGCGGGCTGGGTACGCTAGTAGTTAAATAAATTACCTTATATATTCCCACAATAAGGAGAATATTATCTTTTTAATTCTTGATTTCTTAAGCATATTCAAACATCTTACATTATAATTACAACTACAGCAACAGAAAAGATAAACACTACTAATAACTAATTAAAAACTGAAACTTTTCTTTGTGTTGGAAACTTAATTAAAACTTAGCCTAAATTATTCAAAAAACAACACCCTTGAGTACTAAATAAGTTTGATTATTTAAGAACTACGTTGCGTATTTTCGTGTTCTGATAATATCGGCAGGTTTAGTAATTAGACGTTGAATAATTGATTGATTTATTAGACCTTAACTTACGTCTTTAATAATAAAAAAAAAATCGGTAAGAAACAAAGTGGTATCCATATATCGCTGAAGTCTTCTTTTAATAGTAGTATTACTACGCCTGTATACTCCGCTCTTCCATTACAATTAAAATAAACTAAACAAATTACAATAAAAGAAAGGTAGGTATACAAACAAAACAAGATATACAATGATATACAAAAGGATAGTAGACATGTTATACAGAAATTCAGTTGTTTATATTAATTACACCTACTTAATATACAAAATTAGCATGCGTGTTCGTGTGTATGTTTGTGTGTGCGTGTGTTTGTGTATAAAATAGATCTTTTTAGGGTTCCGTAGGGCGTTTTAGGGCTTTTTTTTAACTTCAAACTATACGGAGTGAAATTCATATTACTGAAATATACAAGCGTCTGTATTCATATAGGGTTTTTGTTGAAATAAGTTCAGAACCTCTTAAGGGCTCTTATTCATGATCTAGTTCACGCAGCGCAGGTCAGGTTCAGGTTATATTAATATGGCTTTCTTTGTATGTTATAGTACGTAAGAGTAAAAAATTCCGTAAACACTTTGTATTAACGCAATATTCCTCCTACTCTTATACAGACTGTTGATGTTTTATATAATAAAATATATTTTAATAATAAATTAATTTTACACAGATAAACGACTATGCCTTTGACATTATAGTTTTCGATATACAAAAGCGAATCTACGAACGCGAGGATACAATTCCCATGAACAAGGTACAAGTTACCGGCCTGCTAGTTTGCTCGCTATTCATATAAAAAAGCAATATTTATGGCAGCGGTTTTAATAATAGTTTTTTCTCTTCAGCGCAGTAAAGTATTTATTGGATTCTTATCGCATAAACCTATTGCTACGAAACGTAATCGCTTTAAACTCCTATATAACTTAGGTATATAGATTACTGACTAACATATTATGTTACATTTAAATATATGTAAGTAATTTATCCTTGTTTTGTTATGAGGTGTATTAAAAAAACATGTCTCTATGACATAAATTGCTAAACCTAAAAACGACCGATTTTGTATCATTATCAGCATGATGAAATGTTTGATAAGTTATTTGAATACATCGCTAATCAAAATCAAAATGTTTACTGTCCATAAATCAATCTAAACTAAAATCTTTAGATCGCGGAATGATTTTCGTAGTGCTATCTTTTTACAACTCTTCCCTGTATATATGACTCCACTAAATTCAATGTTAGATCTGAAGATTTTAGATCAGCTGGATTATTAACTTAGGACGTAAGAGCTCGGAACTCCTAAAAGGACTGCAGTCCAAAACAGAAGGCTATCACTATTATATTCTGTTCATTTGTAGCATTTATATTTTTATATATATATATATTTTATTTATATTTATATATTTGTATAATTTTTAAATCTTATTTATTGCACCACCTACCTCTTTTCTACGTTTTTTCCTTTTACGCCATTGGTTGCCTAGAAGAAATCGCTATGTAGCGATAAGGCCACCAAATTGTACTCTCTTGATTGTATTTATATCTTTGTAACTACTTTTTGTTTCTTTGGTGTACAATAAAAGTGTATTCATTCATTCATTCATTCATTTCCGAATATGCGTATATTAATCATGATATTGATCTTTAGTCAAATCCTACCCAACTCAAATTGTAACATTAATCAACATGTTAAGCGTGTTAAATAAGCCCAGCTTAACATTCGTGACCCATATCCAGCGATTTATCTGGGTCACTTGGTTTTTCCATACATTGATATATTGTAACGTAATAATATTCCGAAGACTAGTGTGATCTATTTGGCGCAGTGTTACATGCGTTTACTAATTAGGAGGTTAGGTCAAGCAAATAATGTTTTTAAACTTAAATATCCGTCAATATTCAACATTGTTATGGTAACTGCAATAACTAAACTCCATTTTTTCAAACATTGTCTTATAATCTACATGATCTCTTTCTACATCTACAAACTTTTCATTACAATTTCTTGGTTTTAATATAACAAAAAAATGTTGGATAAAGAACCGACACACAAAATAGAAAGAGATTTTCTTTATGAAAGTTTGTTTTATTGTTTTCTAAAAAACTTAAAAGAAACTTTTCCTCTAAAAAGTAACGGAACAGGTAAAAAATAGACTTTACAGGAATTTACATATTATTGACCTACTTTTATAAAAAAAGTTGGTAATGCGTTTATCATAATAATTTAGAGGTAAGATTCAGCAGTAAATAATTTTAATTTATGAATATTTATAGTAAATTCTGTGATAAACCGAATGAATTATGCTTAAATTGTAATTTTTAATTTATTTTGTGCAAACTGGTTGAATTAAGCAATTAATTATTTTAAACTAGAATTTCCGTGGTTAATCGAATTATTTTTGGCAACCAATTCATAGCACGATATTTATTAATTAAAATTATAAATTATTTACTGTAAATTTTCAGGAATACGCGATTACCTACGTGCTCATACAGTTTCCTAGCTAAATTTAAAAAAATTGCACACATACTTTTGCTGATGCCGAATCTACCTTACAGTTACACAACGTACACAGATCATGTAATATCGATAAGTAATATCGATTTTGCATGTCGTAGGTTAAATGCAAGGCGTAAACCTCCCTTTGCGTGGGCTAGATGGAAGACAAGCTAATAAAGAATAACTTTTTATCTCGTGCGTGCAATGTTTTTAACAACAAATATTGTGAGACGAACATTTTTCATGTCAAAATTGGCACGTTTAGAAAATTTATTATGTACAAAATAAGTACTATAGCTTTAAAGTTTTTGTTTTTCATTTTTGTTTTAATTACATTATTATTATTTTTTCTTTTTTTTTGTATAATAATTGCTTGCTAGGTACTTACTCCTAAGCAATTGTGGTTAATGTTATCGTGTTATATGTATAACCAAGTTGTGGAAACTTCATTGGTCTATGTGATACAAAAATACGGCATTACTTTTATGTATAATTATACTGTTTGTTTCCCTTGAAAAGCTAATAAATAAATAAATAAATGTAAGATCAATAAAATAAATAAATTAATAAATAAATATGCTACGACAGTGCACACATAGCCAACCAGCCCCGAAGTAAGTTCAGCTTGTGAATAATATCTATACATAAATACTTATTATACAGAAAAACAGCCAGACACTGAAAAACATTCATGTTCATCACACAAACATTTTCCAGTTGTGTGAATCGCACCCGCAACCTTGGACACACAAAGCATAGTCACTGTCCACTGCACCAATCCGTTGTCTTAAAAAAAATGTATTCTTTAAATTAATTACTATAATTAATTAATGTTAGAGACATACTATACTGGCTATTATGGTTCGAGTTAACGCGATACTACTCGTAGCAAACGTCTTGGACTCTTGTGCGTTAACCTTCATACGTTACATTTATCCATAACTTTTTCATAGGGCTACTAACGATTGATACTGTACAAGAGTATCCGGTTAACTTATATCGTTATATTCTAACGTTAATGACATAAGTGGTATATGAACTTCAAGTTCACCTCAAACGAATCGCAAAGGTCAGATGGCAATCAGTGAATAGCAATTAGTAGCTTCGTTGAAAAATAACAGCAGTTTGGGTTAATATAAACACAGACAAAGCATATTTTAGTTAAAATAAACCACTTTCGTCGACCTACATATCGCATGAAAATGGTCATATAAATGAAAGGATTGGATCGTTGAAGCAAGAGATATTTTAATTTTGAAATAAAAAAAATATTATAAATTAAAAACGCACATAACTCCGATAAGTAAGAGGGCGTGCCGGGAATCGAACTCGGTCCCGGAGACCGAATCTTCTTACCCTAGATGCCACTTAGTTGAGACTTCTTACTTTTATCTATATTCTTACTTAAAAAAGAATTATTAAAATCGGTTCAAATTTAACGGAGCTATAAAGTAAAATCGATAAAAAATTTCATCCCATTTCCCCGAAGGAAACTTA